>NC_056733.1:349179769-349479769 GCF_019279795.1 Protopterus annectens | reverse complement strand
TCCCCAAAACATACACAATCTGGTCTTCATACAATACTCAACTAATACAGTGTCATGTTTGCTGAAACAGCACATTCCCTGACTCTGTGGAAAACCAGTGTCTGAAACCTCATAAGGCTGCCTGGTCTCTCATTACAGAACAAGTAACCATACTTCGTGCCACATTATAATTCAGTTATTACACTACCACTGTTGTCTACATTAGTAAATATACTAAGATGCAAGTCTGCTTCAAGCACAATGATTATCCAAACCCGTCTTGTAATGTCCTTACAAAGACCATATTTTGGACTTAACCCTGTGACTATACCAGTTCCAAAATATCAAATTCCATCAGAATGAAAATCCCTAATTCATACTTCCTTCTGTTAGGAATGTCAGTGACTTCACTCTTTAAAACTCATCTCCTACAGCAACTGAGTCAGCCCGCTGCTAATGATCTGCAAATGCTGGAAAAATTGCCACTTCACTGCAACTATCTCCTAAGTGCATAACCTCTGAAAATGCGATATTAATTCTCTAAGTCCATAGGTTACTTAACTCTTCATAACTACAAATGTAACATTCCATATTACTATGAAAGAAAGTACCTTGCTTTACTCTGTTTCACACTTTTTATTCACAATTTTTTTTCATTCATTAACACCTTTATCCTAATTATGCCTCTGACTTTGAATAAAACAACAAGCTATTGATGATTTATACATAAAGTTCATAAAGTTGTGTTATTTATTAATCAGCCCTTAAATGTAAACTAACTGCTGGGCACCCCATGCGTATACTACTGTTTAATATTTTTTTGAAAAAAAAGTCATAGTTGTATTGCTTATGAATTTTAACAGTTCTGCATATGTAATTGATATGACATGCTTACATGTGTTTGCCTTTGCATATAGCCACCTTCATGTGTGAAAACAGTCTTTGCACTTGGCCATTCACCTATATATTTTTTAATTTTTTTTTTTGACTCCATGATTGTTGGCCATGAAGCATCCCCTGTGTGTCTACATTCAATGGGTATCCTCCATCTGGGGCTAGAGCAAACCAGAAGAGCCATCATTCAGGCAGTTGTACAGTGGGTTTGTGTCTTTTCTTCATTCTTTCAGTGAAGGCATTTCTATTACTGTTCTATCCATAAATTTCAAAGACTATCACTGGATTCTAATCATAAAGTCGCTGGAGCTTGTCCTCACCTTTTTATTGCTGTGCAAGCATACACTTCTGGTGGAGACTTGCTGGCTAGAACCACTATACCCTTGCCCTAGTATGAGTCAGCTGGTGCCAGCCCCTCACTTCCACCCTTCCTGCCCAGCTCATCAAGCTACCAAGTGCTTAGTCAGACTCAGACTGTCTGGGTCACTGTCAGAGTGGTACAAAGTTATCACATAAATATAGAAAATGGAGTGTTCAAATAGCTTCATCAAGCAAAGGGGTAAAAGCTTCCAGACCAAACAGCAAAGGAAGTACTCTTAATTTGTCTGATTTAACAAGACAAATGACAAAAAATGATAATGGTTTGTTGTACGCATGATGAGATCCACATATACATATAATGCAGCTAATGGGCATGTATACATTTAACACAACTATATGGGCATGAACCTTTATCAGTAAATTTAACTGTTTTCCAGCAATTTAACCCCTAATTCTAACATGGCTGCTTATATAAGCAACATAATGCATTAGTCAACATAGAAGGTTATGGCCATAAGAATCACTTCCAGATTATATTCCAGTAAAGTTGTTCTAAAACATATATCCTGTCAGTTTCTATTTACAGATATTTGCAGCAACAGAAAGATCAATCGAGTGCTCAAGATTTCAGTACTCTATACCAAGCAACAGTTATATATATTACTGCTGAATGTTAAGTTATTATCTGGAGATGAGAAGCAATTAAGGATTCATGACAGGATGTGTCTGTATGCAGTTTAAAGATTCTGCTTCTATGTACATAATAAGGACCAACATTACTGTAAAAAAGCTATTAAAACTGACACATTATCAGAAAGTTGGAAATAATAAGTGGATGACTGATTAATTGGTGAAACTCAAGAATAATTGAGTAATTTAAGATTGCGAGTGCACAAAAATGTAAAGCACATTAAAAGCCATACTGGATATTGCAGAACAGCTGTAACATGATTTAAAACATGAAAGCTATGTTGGCTAAAACAGTAATAATGAGAGAAGAAACAGGCAATGCAAATGGACTAGAGTTGTTGCACAAGAATTAGACAAATTTGAATGAAACTATGTGCAAAAATAAAAAAATGAAATAACTGCCTGATGTTTGTGCTTAGAAGTATATATGTTTCTTTTATACTTTTTTGAAAAATGTATTTAGTGGCAGATGAGAAGTGAAGTATTGTGTTAAGAAAAATAAAATTTCTATACCAATGAGGCTGAAAACATTTCTTGAATAAAATATGAAAACTGAATAATTTTAGATGACAAGCCTCTGTATTAATTATCCTGTCAGATTTTGCCATTGTTATTGCTATATCTGATATGACCTTCTAGGCCTATTAATTCACTTGATTGACTCAAAGGCAGTCCCATCACATTCAGTCAACTGAATTGATTAGTGGTATGTATTATTCTGTGGCATTGCTTGTAGGCACAGATGAGGGATAATGTAAAAATGCCTCTCACTGGGTAGCGTCCTTTACATATGATTTTCAACTGCCAGTGCCACCAGCTTATGTTTATTAAAAAAAAAACTAACCACACGTAGTTCGTCCCCTGCTGCAGTTAGCGATTGTAAACAAACTGCATTCCCAATTGGCTTCTACTTCCAAGGGTGGAAGCAGACGCCCATTAACAAAGTCCTTACCATTGCCAAACAAAACAATGTCAGAAGTGCTGCATCAAATTCCTCCCATGGGAGGGGTACTGCTTGGCTATGCCATGCTGCTAGAAACTGCATTGAGCCAGCCATGGGCGCCATGTGAATTTCAAACTGCTGCACAAACAGCTATGGTTTGCCAACAGATGTGGTCATACGATGTAGTAAGCAAAAAGCAGGAGATGTAAGCTTAATGCTTATAGGCACTGTTTACACAGCAAACTCCTACAGGTGAAATATATGGGAGGGAGTTAAGGAAATGTATACAAGTCACTAAAAGTTATTTTTTTAATTAGGTAACATTAAGCTTTAAAATACAAATGTTATTATCAGGACAATATCCTTAAACGCATACACACTTAACACCCACAACAGACATAAAAAACAACCAATAAGGACCGCATTCTTCCCAACATCCACTCCGCATGTGGTTGTGATAATACGTAAATACCCACAAAACTTTTGAATGTTCTCCAGGAAACCCAGCCATCAAAGGAGATCTTTTACCCAAGTAAGAGATTCATGACACTTTGAGAAAGAATCTGAAAAGATAAGCAAATTATATAAAATAAAAAAATGTGAATACCTTGCAGACTGCAATAGACTATCACTGCAGCATGACACTTTGTGAACACTGTTGGAGAAGTGGATAAACCAAATGGTAATGCAGAAAACTGAAAGTGTAATCCTGAACAGAAAATCTTAAAAATAAAAAAATAAAAAAAAAAACTTTTGAAACCTGTGGCTATAAAAATGTGATGCTATGTATCCTTTAAATCTAGTGCTACCAAAAAGCTGAAAAGGGGGATAAGAGGTAACAGACTGAGAAAGGACAGCATTTTGAACTTTGAGACTTTCGCAAACTGACTAAGAAAGGAAAGATCTAGGACTAGTCTCCCTGTAGTATCTTTTTAGGTACCAGAAACATTCTTTAATACAATATTTACTTGTCAGGAAAAGAAAAAGAGCTCTTTTACCCCTTTTATTTATTTATTTATTTGTTAACTGGGTTAGTCCAGTTCAGCAAGAAGCCCATTTTCAGTGGAGACCTGAGGAGAAAAGCTCCAGAAAAAAAGTACAATTTAAAATAGATTCTAGCAATAACAATTCATTATAGATATTTAACTATGTACATTTGTAGGATAGCAATTACATTTGAGGTTCACAATAAAATAAAAACTTGATTGTCAATACGGGCCCTTGAGCCAGCATATGCCAAATGACAGGAGAGAAGATATTTCACGATCTGGAGGATGCCGATGAATCCCTTAAGGGGATATTTGTATCCTGGATGGATTAATCTCAGAACCTATTTGTCTGAGATTATCTGTTGCCAAAGAGAAAAACAGAGAGTCAGATTTTGGGAACACTTAAAGGATTGCCAGGGTGGGAAGGAGATAGGGTTAATATTTGAAGACAGTCATTCAAACTTATTGGGCTGTCCTTTTTTCTGGGAGCCCTCACCTTCCTTTTGGCGCCTCCTTGCCATTGTTGTTTGCACATCTGCATGCCCAAAGCTTGATGAAACTGCCCATTTTGTTTTTTTATAAAAAGGTCCTGAATTAGGGATGGGGTCTATATTAGATGAATGAAAGTTAATCTTAGCGAACGCTCACATGAGCGAATATTGCGGAACTCAAAACCGCAATTGCGAGATTGTGGTACAGTGAAGGTGGGAATATTTGCCCTTTCCTCACTGTAGTGTGATCTTGGAGTTGGAATATATATTTGGGGGGTGTGGGGGGCTCGCTCCCCACAATTGCAGTTTCGAGTACCTGGATATTCGCTCATGTGAGCGTTCGCTAAGATGAACTTTCGTTCATCTAATATAGACCCTTAGGGATGAAACCTTTAACAAAATTGCAGAAAGAAGACAGAACAATCGGAGTCATCCCTTGAATCAGTCTCTTTCTCAATGGATTTTTCAGGACCTCAGGAGTCAGATGGTCCAAATACAACCTCCCTATCAATGGTAGAGTTAAAATTTCTAGCTTTAGCATCTTCAGGCATATTTAGAGAACATAATACAAACCATTTCATCACAGACTCAGAAGCTGCTGCTCTGGAAAAGGCATCAGTTGTGTCATAAGAGCATTCCAAAGAAGGATTGGTTACTTGAGAAAAAGAAGCAATAGGAGTATTTAGAGAAGACTTACCCTCTGAAAAAAATAAAAGTGCCTGTAATATTCCTTACACTTTCAAAAGGAGTGAACATAAACTTAAATATCCAAGCTTGGCAATTAAACATCCTAAAAGAATGGCAGATGAATATTTCCCTAGATTTAATAAAATCTGTGTAGGCATAATGTAGAGCCTACATGGAATGTTACTGTGTCCGTATACATGGTTCCCTTTCGGCAGCGTGCCATGCATATTAATCATGGTGTGTTGCCAAGGGAGAGCCGTAGGACATGGTTATTGAATCAGTGTAGGGAGAGTTGTGCTTACTGTGTCTGCAGATGAGTAACACATTCCTTGCACTGTCTAATTGTATTATAGCAATGTAATTTATTTTTTTTATTTTTTTTTAAAAGAACATGTTTGGGCTGTGTGGCCCAGAGCACAGCAGTGCGAAGGGGTGCCAAGACACCTGCCAGACATCTAAAAAATAGAAACGGGATACATTTAATTAGTCTGTAAAGGTCAAGTTTAAGCATAGCTGAGCAGGTTTTTTCAGCACGCCATGGTGCTCAGTACTGCTTAAAGGAAACTCAGAGGTATATGTAAAGGTATAGCAAAATTTCACATATCCACATAGCTAAATAGTTAGAGTTATGGCCTCATGTGCAGGGTTTGAATACATGGAATAGCAAGTTAGTATTTTTGTTCAAAATAGAAATGACACAAATTATTTTTAAATACTGGCCTGCTGTGCACAGCTAAGCTCTGCTGAGACCTGCTAAGCCCTACTAAGCACCACATAAACACAATAATGGCTGAAATTGTTTGTGCACTGCTTGGGTCTCCTTAGCTGGTTTGCACAATTCTAAGCACTGCTAAGCATACGGGTTTTAGCGCTGCTCAGCTGAGCTATGCTGGTTTGCACAGTGTTATGCAATGCTCCACATTTTTAAATATAGCCCAATAGTGGGAATGCAGCATAATCCATTGGAGTTCTGTCTCTGAAGGATACAATGGCAGGCGTTGGAGAGAGTTTGCACTTTCAGGTGTAGATGTGGGTCATTCAGGACTCCAGTGTCATGGTTATACTCCTTGTTAAAAACCATGAGGCCTGGCTGATACAGGGAGGTTACCAGGGCTCAATGTGCAAGTTGGACACCTGGGACTGGCTGACAAGAGACCTCACCAGTGCAACTGGTATCCCCTGCACAGGTGAGCAGTGTCATCACCACCATGACGACCTATAAAGATGGAAGGGGGCTGTCTTGGACACCTGGGTCCAAGAATTGTGGCTGGGAATGTCCCACATTTATTTATTATTATTATTCTTTATTTATTTTCAGTTTGATGACAGGGGAAGTCCACTGGGCCAAGAAGAGCCTGTTTTCAGTGGAGGCCTGGGTAGAATAGCTTCGATGAACAATTACAAGCATACACAAAGCAGTATAATCATCAAAATCAGGCTGAGAATGCAGCATAATACATATGAGGTATAATACAATCATGCAAAGAAATACAAATAATTGGACATTGTTGAAAATTTTGTATGTACAAAGTTAGATACATTTACTGACATAAGAAAATCTAACAAGATTAGACAAGATGCAACAGAAGGCTGTCCAGTATTGGTTTAATGGAATGTAGTAGTAGACAAAGTAATGATATGAGAAGTAGGTGTAGCAGGGAATGGAGATGAGAGTAGTTAGAGGAGGATGTTATGTGAGAGAGTAGAGAAATGTATGTAAGTACCATTACCTGTGTTTCAGCAAAATCTAATCTTTAATGTCTGCTAAACTGGTATGCATAATGGCGTGCTTTTCTCCAAAAAGTTGCAGAGGAGAGGGCTTGCAACATTGAGGTGCATGCCGGGTGATTGGCCAGACCGTGCCATGAGTGTGGTGAGAACAGATGTATTTTGCTATCTATAGACAAATACGTAAGACAGAGTAAAGCATTATCTCTTCTTAGGTATATACAGTAAAGACTGTATTGCAATGAATGTGGATTTACACCTGTACTGCAAGAAGTGTATACTGCCAGCTGTAGTGACATAAGCAGGGAAGACTAAAGCATTAACCATAATAAAGTATATGCAATAAAAGTTTGTACTGCAATAACTGTGGAATTACAGCTGTGTTGCAACAATTATGTAATGCAAACTGTTGTGCAATAAAAAACATGAAGGTTTCTCTAATAAAGTCTGTTGTGCAATGACTGTGGAAGTAGGGCTGTTTTGCAAGATATTAATCATTAAAACTGTTCTGCAATAAAAACATGAATTAGTATCAGTACCTCCATGATGGTATATCTAATAAACTCTGTTGTGCAATAGGGCTGTTCTGCATGCAATCAATTATTAAAACTGTTCTGCAATAAAAACACAAAATAGTATCAGTACCTCCATGAAGGTATGTCTAATAAAGTCTGTCGTGCAATAGGGCTTTTTTGCACTAAATCAATTATTAAACCTCTTCTGCAATTAAAACACTAAATAATATCAAAACCTGCATACAGGTATATGACAGGCTGTGGTGATGCAGCAGTTAGCATTGTCATCTCACAGCAAGAGGTTCTCCAGTTCAGTTCTCAGCTAGAGCGTCTTCTGTGTGGAGTCTGCATATCCTCCCCATGGTTGAGTAATGTTTAAAGACATGCAGGTAAGTGCGTGCATGAATGGGTGTGCCTTCTTTGAAGGCTGGACGTTGGGCTGGCAACTGGACACCGTAAA
Source organism: Protopterus annectens (assembly GCF_019279795.1). Taxonomy (NCBI): domain Eukaryota; kingdom Metazoa; phylum Chordata; order Ceratodontiformes; family Protopteridae; genus Protopterus; species Protopterus annectens. The sequence continues at coordinate 349,472,072 of NC_056733.1, read as the reverse complement.
AGCCATTGTCAATCATTAGTAGACCGGAGTTCTGCTGTGGTGACCCCTAAATGAGAAAAGCCAAAAGAAGATCTGCTTGAAGGTATATCGACTAAAGTTTGTTGTACAATAAGTGTAGGTTCAGAGTTGTTTTGTAAGAAATTACTTATGACAACTGGTCTGCAATGACACATGGAGCAATATCAATAACAGCAAGGTAAATCATGTAAAGCAAGATTGTCTCTTTTTCACGATTACATGTCAGCTTCAAGCATTCAGGCGGTGAGGTACGGTGCTGCAGTCAGGTATAACAGTGTAGTTGTTGTTGTGTCTTTCGGCTTTTCCCAGTTAGGGGTCGCCACAGTGGAAATCCTGTCTGCTAATGATTGGCAGTAGATTTTTACATGCCGAGTTGCCAGCCCTGATGCACCATTACCTGTGTTTCAGCAATATCTAATCTTAAATGTCTGCTAAACTGGTATGCATAATGGTGTTCTTTTGTCCAAAAAGCTGCAGAGGAGAGGGCTTGCAACATTGAGGTGCATGCCAGGTGATTGGCCAGGCTGTACCATGAGTGTGGTGAGAACAGATGTATTAAATCTAGGGGAATATTCATCTGCCATTCTTTTAGGATGTTTAATTGCCAAGCTTGGATATTTAAGTTTGTGTTCACTCCTTTTGAAAGTGTAAGGAGGTACACCCATTCACGTATATCTCCACACAGAAAATGCTCTAGCTGAGAATCAAACAGGACAACGTCTTACTGTGAGGTGACAACGCTACCGCAGCACCACCACATTGCATATAATAACCCATAATCTGATATTGTTTGTTGACTTCAGAGTTATTTCAACACACTAACAATGTATTGTGTACACCTGAATTCTGTGTAGTAATGTATAATTTACCTAGTATCTCTCTCATGCTTGAATGTCATGCATGTGTGTTCAGCTGTCACTGCATAAAACTGTACCTCTATGAGCAGGTCATATTTTGGTATCAGTTGAGCTCTAGGCAAATTTCAGTCAGTCAGTAATCAACAATGATTCAGTAGCTCAGTTTGCTAAATGCTGTGTGTGAAGTACATTTTTGTCTGACAAAGACAAGAGTTTGAATCCAGTGCTATGTAGATCTAAATATTACAGTATCAGTCATGTAATGTATACAGATATTCTCTCCACAGGAACTACATGGGTGAGGTATTCTATATTATGAGTACATTTTTGTATGTTTACATGTCACAGACTGTTACAATCATTACCTGGAATGTGAGAATACAACATAAAATACAAGAAATAAGTGCAATAATAATAATAAAAGAAAAGAAAATAAATAAACTATGTAAGCTTTGGTATGGCTACATGTCTGGAGTGTGTGTTAAAGGTTGCTGTAGGCAATTAATGCATTTGATGCAGATGTCCTCTTTAGTCAGTGCTATTGGGTTCTATCCCCATGCCTGCCAAGCAAACAAGGCATGATAGCTGTTTACTGTCTGTACTGTACACATACACGTCTCTCAAGTGTCACACTGTCACGGAATGTAATTACTGTTGCGTAATCCCTCTGTCACAGATGTATCATTGACATGATTATGTGAATATCAAAGTAACACTACATCAGTCCACAAGACACCTTGGTAGTTATATAGGTGCACATGATGTGCAGGTGTTCTGTGGAGTTGTATACCTGCAGTTGTTACTGCTTGGCCCATACTGTCCCATGAGAGTAGCTTGAGAGGTATGTACATGCTAAAGCAGCTATAGGGCACTTTCACACATAAATAAAGGACAGAGCTGTAGAATAGATAGCAGTACTGTTGTCAACTACATAGCCAATAATGGTATTAATGGACTGTATTTCTCTCTTTCCCCACCCCTTATTTTCAAATATTTATTATTGTTATGCATTGGTTATGGTTTACTATTAACATATGTTATTCCATAAACTTTATTATTATTGTTATGTATTACAATGGTTGAATAGCAGCTACTGCATTAGCATGCATATTCTAATGGATATGAAGTGTGATACTCACATGTCTCTCTCCCCTGTGTGACCTCGATCCACAATGTTTGACAGTGACCTTCCAGATGACGAGACTGTCATGGGACACTGACCAAACATATGAAGCAAAACTGTGGACATACATCATACAGCTCTGCAGTGGACAGTATTTGTACTTACCATCTGCAATGCTGTAATCTCCACACTTCGGTAATGTCCTTCTCAAAAACTAAGAAAGAGGCTAAGTCCTACATGAAGGCCTTATAAAATGAACTTCAAGTAAAAACTCAGGTTGCCCTCAATAATATTGAAAGCTACTTAGCAGGCCATCAACTTATACTAAACCCCAATAAAATCAAGCATGGGATCTTTTCAAATACCTCAATATTAAATAACCAACCACCTCTCTCTATCTTTTCCTCCAGTGGCACTAAAATAGAACCTGTCAAACAAACAAAACTTCTCAGTGTCACTACTGACAATGGACTGAAGTTTGACAAACATATAGCACTGACAATTAAAAAAGTCCAAGTAAAACATGGTACTCCCTACAGGGCCAGATCCTATCTCACCAACCATGCTAGACTTGCAACAGCAAGAACTCACCTCTTATCTTCCTTACTTTACTGTTCTCAAACATTCACCAACCTTCGCAAAACAGAATTGAATAACCTTCAATCTGGCTATAATAAGAAAGCCAAATTCGCCTCAAACCAGCCTCAGAGATTACATCATTGTATTGCCCACCACCACCTGAACTGATTAGAACTCCCAAACTTACTTACACTAAATCAACTATTAAATGCCCATACAGACATGTACAAAACTGACAATTGCCCAGCTCTACCCTATGCTAACCTTAAGTCACTTAGGTGAGCAGATACAGTGTTGCTTAAAGTTATCAAAATGTTTAACTCACGAGGAGACTCCTTATATTGCCACAAAATTGCTAAATACTGGAATTCTCTTCCTCAACATATTCTATCCATCACTAATTCTCATAACTTCAAACAGGCCCTAAAACAATACTTCTAAAAAACCATTGGATATGCTCCTGTTCACCCCCAGACTAACCTATTCTTACCCTTCTTTACTGATTTTCTGCTTTCTCTCACTTAGCCTCATGACATCCTTGGCTATGACACTTCCAGCTTTCCTTTGATTCTTCTTTTTCCTTTTTCATTTAGTCTTTTATATGTATATAGAAATACATATTAAACAAAAATAAATAAATATATATGTATATATATATATATATATATATATATATATATATATATATATACATATATCTATATATATATATATATGTGTATATATATATAAATATATATATATATAAATATATAAAATATATATATATATATATATATATATATATATATATATATACATATATATATATATATATATATATATATATATATATATATTTTTTTTAACTGTTCTGAATTTTGTAATGTAACGATGATTGTTTATTAGTGCTGATGTTAATGTTGTATCATATGTAACCATTATAACCTTTTTGCTTTTCATATGGCGCTCACTCATATTTTTGTTTTTAATGTTTTAACTGTGTTACTTCTCTGGAGCTTTTCTCCCTGGGTCTCTGCTGAAAACGAGCTACTTGCCCAGTCAGACACTACCCGGTAATCAAATGTAAATAAATAAATATATTGCACTGTGGTGCCATGTCATTGGCTAATGATAGTGCAATTTGGCTGTTTTGGATGCAGTTAGCAATTCTGAGCCACAGATTGGGGCACAGCCAATTACCTGTTAATGAGCATTACATGCAAAAGGCAAGCAACTGCTTATGGATAACAGGTCTGTATGTGGTTTTACTCACACAGACAGCATATGTGCAAAGCATTTGCAGAGGAATGCTTCAAAAAAAGGAATACATCACTCTACTAGGTATGTACTACATTTCCCCACAAAACGGGATGCAGATGGGAGAATGGAGGTTTGAGGAATAGGGATTAAAACAGTAGGCTCGTATTAGATCTGATAATGACATGTCAGTGATACTCTGCTATCCAATACCTACAGGCATTCGTGTCAATTGTCCCTGCTTTGAATCACATCTCTGCTCTGCCCCTGTACATTCCACCTACAACAGCCGACTGTTGTAGTAAAGATAGTGGATTACACGTAAGACATAGTGACACTAAGTAAGGGTGTACACTCCTGTGATATCAAACTATGTACTGTAATTCACTTCCTCTCAGTATGTCAATGTCAAATTGTAAAAGTATCCCTGAATTTCCCTGATGTACTCTGGATAAGTCTCTGTTTCGTGGACATTCGTCCCTATCTAGTTGAGAGCTATGCTTAACATACCTCTCAACCTCCTACACTAAGAAATCAGGACAAAGCCATATTTAATGGGGGGACAAAGGCTTCAACTCAGTGACAAAGTATACATAATAGCCATACAAAGTAAGAATGTGATTTACTGTAGCATAAGTGTTGTCCGGGGGGGTCTGATGGGTGACAGATTCTGTCAGTTTTCTGACAGCAACCATCAATCAGTGGACAACCATTTTTCAGACATCCACAAGTTTGTACAAGAAGGACCACAGCTATGAGACAAACATGGTGACATTCTGCAAACATCTGCATAGTTCAGAGGAATGAAGCCTACAGGGAAGATATACAACAGCAGGTTTGCATTGTTGTCTGTCATTGTGGCACACTGGTGTGGCTGGACTGTCCCCATATAGTTGGAATAGCACACTGCTATTTGTCCGACAGTGGTTGTATCACATATTAGTGGGGATTTGCCTGTAGGAGACACACCGCAGTACACTGCAGTAATGGCTGTAGAGGCATACAGCAGACTCTGTCACAGCACCCAGGGACATTACCCAGTATTACTACTATCTTGGTAATAGCCACACATGTATGTTGCCAAACTGTGGGGTATGATGTGTGAGGTAGCAGTGGATAGTGCAGGTCATTATGAGTGTGTAGGGTCTGTACATAGTGGACATCCATGTATCTGGTCCTGTAATGTGTTCCCCTCTTGTTGTCTTGCAGGAACGTTGTATCAACAGAGACATCCTCCATTTTCATCTGTAGGAAATGACGCTATACTGGATGCCCTCAGACTCAACCATCACATCCTGCTTTCAAGGGGTCACCACAATCATGAACAGTGGGCAGCGTTGTGGGCCAACCTTGTGAGGGCTGTTAATGCTATTGGCCAACATGATAGGACCTACGAGCAGGTTCAACAGTGGGCCACAGACATGGTCAATGCCACACATCAAAGGGCAGATGCTGCTGCCTGGGATTGTGCTGCCACCGGTGGAGGGTATGCACCAAAACAACCACTCTCAACCACAGAGGAATTCCTGGTGAACCTAGGATCAACCAACAGCTCTCAGCCAACCATCATGCTATGCATTCTGGAGGTGTGTGTCTCAATATCCACATCAGAGGGTTGTCCAGGTAAGCTTACTGTGTTCACCAGTATAATACATTAGCAGTCATTGTGGCAGGCTCTACAGACTAGTACATGGGTGTCAGGTCTATCTGCACTGGAGGGAGGGGTGGTTGTCTTTTATCCACAGTTGTTCACACATACTCAGAATGTCAGCACTATAGCCAGTATCACATTAGCTACTGTACATGTCAATATATGCACATATTACCTTATAACACTGCACCATTTGGTGTTGCTGACAATGCATCTTACGCATCTTTTCATAGGTACATCAGGTGTGGATGGAGTACATGGTCCTCTACCTGGTAAGTGTGATACTCTTGTTTTGCCAAATCAGATATACCCTATGAATGTTAAGGGCTGCCATTTTGCCTCATGTATAACTGTTGTGCTTAGCCAGAGTAGAATAACTGTATGTTCCATTTTGGAGTAGTTAACTACAGTGCATAGCCTAGGGCATGACTGGTGTGTATTTGTACAAATGTTAACATGTTTTCACTTATAGTTATGAGCAACTATGCAGCCTGCTATACATATGGCAATTACTCTGAGATGCATGTTCAAACACATTAGAGAGAAAGTACATACCTGAGGAATTGATACTACAACTGGCATATAATTGTCAAGCTATGTGTACTGGGTTCTATGTGTAGTGCTGTCACATACACTGTCATATTGCATATCTCACAGGTGTGTTGTACTGGCAATGTTACCCAGATGTACGTCATGTGTATGTTATACAGTGCCTGGGTTGTCTGTGTATGTTGTTGTGAGTGTGTGTGTTGTGCATGGGATCAGAGATGAGAAGATGTGGGACATGTAATGCAGTTGTGGATCCTCATCTGTATGAGTCTGTGTAGATTACCATACATAATAGCGCAGGTGGTAATGTACTGCTTTTGTCTTGCTTCTCACAGATGAATATTGGGGGTTGGAGGTTGTCCCCCTCACAACCTGATGTCAGTATATCATCTGACTCTGATAATGATGGTGACCAAAGTGAGGCACAGGTGGAGTTGTCGGTGGCTGACTCTGTCCCAGCAGTTGACATCCTTCTTCTGCCTCCATTGTCCCTGCACACAGTCAGTATGCCTACACATACCCAGTCACCAGAGGCCACAGATATTGGACAGTCAGAGGGTGGTGACATAGTACAGGACAGTGTGACAACTATGGCATCAGTGAGTGTAGACACTGGCCATAGGCAGAGAGCTGGTGAGGTCCCACACAAGCTGATTGACAGGGGTGCTTGAAGGAGGACTTCTGCCCATTCACCTCCTCTTGCAGGTGTCACGTTGTGGGTTACTCACTGCATGTTTTAGGCTGTCATGGAGGCACAGGCACAAGCTGAATGCAACACCAGATGGATGCTTAGAATTATGAAAGCAGCACAGTCTGACATCCGTGACTACCTCCACCATATTGGTGATGCCATGGAATGTTTCACTGATGTAGTGGACAGACGGTGGACTGACACAGTGTCTATCTTTGAGCGCATGTTGTCTGTGCTGGAACATATTGTTGCGGTTAGGTATCAGACACGTGGATGTAGGCCAGCAAGATCATCTGCTGGGAGGTCACATGGGCATGCATATTCACGTTTCCATAGTGGCAGTACCTCCAGCGCTACAGAGGGAGGTGTGCTGTCTATACCATGATGTGTCAGGTCATGGGCATGTGGTCCTGGGTGGTCTCATGGGGAGCATAGGCCCCGCAGACAGCAGTCACCATCAGGTACTAGCAGCACATCTTATCTTGGGCATGGTGCTGCCCGTGCTACTCCTGGTGAAGCCAGTTCATGTGTTTCTGACTGGAGATGGTGAACTACCCACTCTACCATGTATGGTCCACAGCTATCCACCATGCACATGTGTAGGGCTAGCACTGGGCTTGATTGTGTACACACACAAACTCTAACATCACTGTTACATGCAGGTCACCTACAGACACACACAGCACCTCTCCATGGCCCATGTAACCAACACTGCTTCCTGACTCACACACATGTTGTCAACTATTTGGCACAGCCTAGGCCTCTGGCACCCTCACACCACACTCTGTGCATGTGATGATACCTGTGGCACATCCCTGCCATCCATGCTATCGATGCAGGGGCCTGCATATATGTGTCTGATGAACAGGGTGACTATATGACTTTACATGTGTTTGTGTAGTGCAGTAGTATTTTGTCATGGCAGTTGTGCACCACAACAGGTTCTGTATCCTGGCATGTGTCAGGACTACACATCAAACATTGTGTATCTCTGCTGCCTGATGGAACACTGGCAGTAGTGTTACAGAATGGCATGTGTGTCATGGAGCTGTGCATGTTTTTGTCTGAGGAGTCTGAGCGGTTCAACTATGGAAACATGGCGTCAATACAGCAGCCCAGGATGGCAAAGCAGCACAGCAGAGACATAACGTCAGCAAAGTATGCCAGTATATGTGCATGGCTCCCTAGATGCATATGTGTAGAACAGTGTGTCAGGGACAATGAGGACACTAAGTGTCATCATGCTTTCTAACCCTGTGACACACTCTACTACCCTTGATACATGTCACCTCTGTAATCTGCACATACAACTGTAGATGGTGACAGAGATCAATTATGCTTATGTAGAGGATGGCAATTTAGGGCCAATGGCTAGTCACAGAGTCATAAAATGCATAACCAATGCACATATTCACACATACAAGTTGGATGTTGTGAGATTAAAACCCCCACCTATCGAGTATTACACACTATAGCTCATAGTACTTATTGCATGCTCCATACTGTTTATCTGATAAAGCACTGCCAGCCAGTGCTCTTAAAGTGTATGATATCAGCAGGCATTGTAATGAAGGCCAATGTTAAGGCCAGCAGCTAGTCAGTGGGCAATACAATGCATAGCCATTGTACAAAAATAGCTCATAGGGGCTTGTCTGAAGTGCTGTATGGGGATATTTACATACACACACACAAAACTGCTTCTTTGTGCTCAGCACTTGTCTAAAACTCGTTGCAAGCACTAAATAATCTACAAATTACTGCAGCACCCAACTTTCCTCACATATCAAGAGGAAAACAATTTTTAGTACTTAAATTAATAAGCACTAACCAGGCATGTCTAAAAACGCAAGCAACCACCACCCCAACACTACCCAAATGACACATACCACACAAAATCAGTGTGCCACTCAACCTCAGCCCACAAGGCAAAACAACATACCCAACACACTAGTCATAGGCGACTCTATAGTCAGGCACACTGACATCCCTCTCACCAGGCTAAACAAGGAGAAAGCTACTGTCAGCTGCCTGTTGGGTGCCAGGAGCCACCATATAATGCACACACTCAGGTCACTCCACAACAAGTAAAAATATGACTCTGTCATTGTCCATGTTGGAGTGAATGATCTGAGATGTACCTCTCTGGTCTACATGAAAAGAGACATGGAGGAGCTCTCTGACCATGTGGCCCTGGCAGGTATGACACTAGCCTTGAGTAGCATCCTGCCATCACCCAGAATGATGCCATGGTACAAGGAAAAAATGATTGACTCCAACAATTGGCTAAGTGTCTGGTGTCATTCTAATGGGATCTAGTATCTGTCTGCCTGGGACGACATGATCGACAGGCCACGATGCTTTGCCAGAGATGGCCTGCACCTGTCCCCCTGAGATTCCAGATACTGGCTAAGGATCTTACCATCCATATGGTGCCTTTTTTAGGCAAGGCTCAAATGCCAAATGCACCACCATAGTAGAGACAAACAAGCAAAATCTAAGGGTAATGCTACTCAATGATAGAAGTCTAAACCTGAAAATGCACTCACTCGGGGCACTCCTTAAGATGGAGAACACTGACATCTGTGCAGTGACAGAGACCTGGTTTAAGGCTCCATAGAGCACCCCTGCATTATCAGGCTACAATTCTTACCACATCTTTCGGCCACCTAACCTGGACCAAAACACTAAAGGAGGAGGTGTGTCAATATTCATAAAGGATATCCACACCTCTAGGCTAATTGCAAAACATAATGCATCCAAAATTATCCAAGTGCAAATAACACTGGGCAAGACTGCAATTCAGGTTTTAGCTTGTTACAGATCCCCTGCCATTGCCCAGGACACCCACTCTATGTTTTTCAATATATTGGACAATATTAAGGTACAGCCCAATAACCTAATACTGGGAGATTTCAACTACCTCACCATCAATTGGGAAAACTACTCACGTACTAACTCATTTGCTCAATGTTTACCAGAATTCATCATTTCCAACGTCCTGGATCAGCTTGTCCATACCCTCATCAGGGGCAGCAACATCCTGGACCTGGTCATTACCAATATGGATAACAGATGCTCCACACCAGAGGTAAACTCTTCACTGTTAAGATCCGATGACAAGCTATTCATCATAGACATCCATATCCCACCCCCCACTCCCCATTAAGGAAACTGCCATAAAAAACTTCTCCAAAGCCAACTTCATGCTTTTTAAGACAGAAGTGGCTAACTTCATGACACCCATACAGATGTAAAAAAGAGGCACGACTGCTGAATCATATACAAATGCACTGTATAAGCACATACACGAGTGCATGGACTGTGCCATCCCCAACAGAACCAAGAAGCTATCCTCCAAAAAAGGAAGCCAATATGGTGATCCCCTGCCATAAACAAACTCTACAACAGAAGGAAGAAACTGTTGCAAAAAAGAGTAAAATCTCATGATTGGAAGAACTCACTGGTCAGCCTCAGTAAAAAGCTGAGATCCCTCATAAAATCCTCCAAAGCTAGTTATGAAAATAAAATTGCTATGGAATCTAAAGACAACTACAAAGCATTCTACAGCTATGTCAAGAATCTCAACGGCAACACTCAGATCTGCTCTGAGCTACAGCACAATGGCACTAGATTTACTAAATCAACTGATATTGCCAACATCCTGGCAGACAGGTTCAGTGCAAACTTTACCGCCCCCTCACTCACCAAAGTTCCCATCTCCATACTGAAAGATTGCAAAGCTCCTGTAATCACGGATGCACAAGTAAAGACCACACTCTCCAAAGCCAAGAACACAGCATCCATGGGACCAGACATCTCAGGCTGTGTTCAGCATGAACTACAGAATTAACTGGCACCCCACCTAAGTACCATGTTCAACCATAGCCTTACTCTAGGCTTTGTGCCTATGGAATGGTGCACAGCGATGGTTATCCCACTCCACAAAGGAGGTGCCACCACTGACCACGGGAACAACCTCACCATTAGCCTGATGAGCCTGGTCTGTGAGGCCTTGGAATGCATCATCCTGGAGCTTATAAACAAAGACAAAGGTAACCTCCAAGCCCTGGACTCCACTCAGTTTGGGTCTGTAAAAGGTAGATCATGTCTCCTAAACCTGACTGACGTCTTTGAAGCAGTCACCAGAGCCATAGATGAGGGTAAGGTGGTGCACACAACCTATCTTGACCTCACCAAGGCTTTCGACACCATCCGCAACTCTGTTATTATAGATAAACTCACTGGACTGGGCATAAATCCCCATGGCACAAAATGGCTGCCAGCTGGCTCACTGACAGCACCCACACAGTGAAAGTAGCCAACTCCAAATCTGACTTCAGACCAATGACAAGCGGAATACCACCGAGTTTGGTCCTGAATCCTCTCCTGTTTGGTATATACTTCTCAGAAGTCCAGGCTAATACATCTGGTCTTTGGGTAATGAAGTTCACAGATAACTGCAAACTAGGAGCCATAACAGATTAGCCTAAGGATGTGGATATTCTACAAAGAGGCGTCAGTGAGACTGCTGCTTGGTCTCAAAGTCATGGCCTAAAGCTCAATGCAAAGAATTGTGTTGTCATCCCCTTTGGGAAAAACACTGTAGCTACGAACTACCACACAGGCGGTAGCCTACTAAAGACCAAAAGTGTGATAAGAGACCTTGGGACACAGGTGGACAGTAGTCTCTCCTTTGATAATCACATTGCCACAGTAGTCAGGAAATCCTTCTACATGGCATACCTCATCACAAAGGGGATCTCCTCCAGAAAAAGAGAGGTCATCGTTCCTCTCTACTCATCCCTTATCAGACCCATTATAGAGTACAATGCCCCATTTGGCATGTACCTTGCAAGACATCTACAACAACTAGACATTCACAGAAATACCTCACTAAGAAGATTACCGGCCTCAAACAGATGCCATAGACAGACCATCTCAAAAAAATCCAGCTCTACTTCGTCGCATACCGTCTATTCAGAGACGACCTCTGCCTAACATACAAAGCCATGTCTAACCCAGATCTGATGGACATGCTACACGTAAAGAAATCCCAATCTCTCTGGGCCACATGCTCAAGGACCTAAACCTTGTCACCACAATAAACAGAACATGCTGGAGGGATAGATTCCTGTCCCAAAGACATCCCATGCTCTGGAACAGACTATCCATTCATGTCAAGCAAAGCTCCTCATTAACCTTCTTTAAAATAAATCTTGACAATTGGATGAGAAACAGGAACCCCCCCCCCAGGGATCAGTTCTGTGGCTCTGCTTGGCAAGGGCACAGGAAAATAATTTTCTTGAGTGGCGAAAGCCAAGGAACCTCTTTTGGCTAGGCTTATATTGGCCCTAGGGATGATAGCCTAGTACTTACCTATGAACTTATGAACACACAAGTGAGGTTCTGTGAAATTAGAACCCCTACTTATTTAGTATTACACACTAGAGCACACAGTATTTATTGCGTGTGCCATGCTGTTTATCTGATGATATGCTGCTAGCCAGTACTCTTACAGTGGATAACATCAGCAGGCCTTGGAGGCTAATGTTGAGGCCAGCAGCTAGTCAGTGGGCATAAGATGCATAACCATTGCACAGCTATAGCCCATAAAGTGCTGCATGGATATATATATATATATATATATATATATATATATATATATATATATATATATATATATATATATATATATATATACACACACACACACACACACACACACACACACACACACACACACACACACACACACACACACAAGTTCAATGCTGTGAAATTAGAACCCCTACCTATTGAGTATTATGTACTATAGCTCACAATACTTATCACACACACCACACTGTTTATCTGATAATACACTCTCAGCCAGTGCTCTTAAAGTGGATTATTTCATCTGGCCTTGTGATGGAGCCCATTGGTGAGTTCAGCAGCTAATCAGTGGGAATAAAATGCATAACCACTGTACTGAGATAGCCCATAGGGGCTTGTCTAAAGTGCTGCATGGAGATATATTTACATACACACAGAGTTGAATGGTGTGAGATTAGAACTCCTACCTATCTAGTCATACACATTCAAGCTTGCAGTACTTATTGTATGTGCTGCAGAGTTTATCTGCTGTTAGATGATCAGCCAGTGCTCTTAAGATGGATGACATCCACAGGCCTTGCAGAGGAGAGAATTTAGAGGCCAGCAGCCCGTCACAGGGTCTAAAATGCATACCATTGCATGGAGATTACCCATATGGGCATGTCTATAGTGCTGTGAGAAGATATACTGGTACATACACACAGAGTTGGAGGATGTGAGAGTAGAACTCCTGCCTATCTTGTATTACAAGTTACAGCTCACAGTACCTATTGCATGCACCACAGGTTATGTCTTTTGTATATGTTGATGCAGGCATGGTACTTGTAGAGTATGCAAAGTGGCCTTGTGTTAGACAGCATGTGTGGCCTGCAGAGTGATACTGCTTTTTTACTGTTATTTTATCTAGTGTCCTAGGGGTGGCATACCTGGTAATATCTCTGCTATGTGTGTACACTTACCAGTCTGAACATATGTGGCTTCTTGCAGTTTGATAGGCAGATATGTGGCCAAGGACAATATGGCCTGTCCAAGGAATGCATTGCACCCATTGTACATTACACCACCTGTGTATCTATGTCTGTCTGCAGGGTGACAACCCACTGGCCCAGTGGTCTGTGGGTAAGTGTATTATGTACTGTTGCAGCCTTCGTCTGGTGCCATTGGACAGCTATTGTGGTGTGTATGTGCAGATATCTCCAGCATTCAGGGGTATGTGGGAACATTTGTTTATCCTCACCCATATCTATAAAAATGTGTATAACAGGGTTGTCTGCTTAAATGTAGTTGTGTGTGCTGGTAATGTAAATGTGTTCTGTAGAAGTATGTGGGGAGCCTATGTATCATTGTACTTTATATAGCTATATATATATATATATATATATATATATATATATATATATATATATATATATATATATATATATATATATATATATATATATATATATATATATATATATATATATATATATTGTGTGTGTGTGTGTGTGTGTGTGTGTGTGTGTGCATGCGCGACATACTCATAGAGACACTAATCAAGCATGAGGGTGATAGTAAGGGGCTGCGCAGTGGTGCAGTAGCCAACATTGTCACCTCACAGATAGAGGCTGTCCAGTTCGATTCTTGTCTGGAGTGCCTTCTGTGCAGACTTTGCATGTTCTCCTGCATTCATGTGGGTTTCCTCTGGGTACTCTGGGTTCCTCCCACAATCCAAAGACATGCATCTGCAGTGTTTCTCCCCAGGCCTCCACTTAAAATAGGCTCTGTCCTAGTTAGTCAGACTTCCCGGTCAACAAATGTTAAATAAATAAATTCATCAATCAATAAATAAATAAATAAATAAATAAATACAAATATAAATAAATAAAAGAGACAGATATGTATGTCTAGCTGCATGCCTGTACCGACATATTTCCACATAACATGTCTTTGGGCAGTAGAGGAAACAGCGATGGTCTCAAGTTAGCCAAGTGTAAGAACATGCCCAGTGTGATTGTCAGTACTTACAAGATGACCCAGGCCAGGGATTCCTGTACTCCAGTCCGGGATTATTGTGTGCTGTAGGACATTGGCTGCTGCACCTGTTACCACAGTCCTGCAGTTGCCTGATATTGTCCAAGGCATTCCCAGGCTGTTTGCTGACCTTAATATGTGACTCAAACTTCAGAACATAAGAGAGCTTCACAGACTGTCCAGACTCTTGCCACATATTTTTGCCCTGTTTCACATAACATTGTTGTTTTCTGGCAAATGAGTGGCAAATCAGTCAAGATTGAAGTAACTTAATAATGACAGTTAGTTGAGTTTCAGACTTCATGTACAGCAGGAAAGTCATGTGAATGCAGGACCTGTTATTCTATCCACATTCTATGTTTGTAGGAGCAAATATTTAAAACCTGTTCCAAGTTGTGGGCCTTGGTCCCACTTTTATTCACTTTATTTGGACAGATTTCCTGCTGTAATAGGTTGTGAGGTATGATGTGACTGGGGTACATGGTGAAACACCACACACAGGGTGACAGTCTGCATACCTCTCCTTGTACATGTTTTTGCAGAATGTCCAACATTTTGCCCCATATCTCTGCTGTGTTCCTCATATATCTGTGGTTTCCTGGAGCTACACTGTACATTGGTTGCTGACTTATTGTACCTACTGATACATTTGACTAATGGCCTTAACATCCTGCAGCTAATCTGACCTATTGTGGCCACCTGCTAGATTACACAGAACATGTATAATGTCTGTAGGTATGGCTGTTTGTATCCCCATTCACTTTGGCATTGTCCAGCTTTCTTGCAGTAACAGATTGAGGGGTTATGACAGCCTGTGGAACTATCACCATATGAGTACCTCACATCCAAAAGATGTTGGATGCTGCCAGATTCAAACCATGAGCACCATCACACATGTTATTGTCACTGGCCCACTAAGCCACACTGGCCACAAGACTGAGAGGTTTCCTCCCTTACACTATCAACAAGATAGGGGAATTTTCTGGTCTGCTGGTATATCATTGCAGACTTACTGTTACAGCAGTTGTATGGCAACACTGATGTGTTTTAGGTGGGGGACAACCAGTCTATACTCTGCTGGCACAGATAGTCTTGTGACTGTCATGTGACTCCACTGTTTGGCATCTCCCTGGACTACTGTCATGAAGTTTCCAGCCATGTGACCTAGTGGCTATTATGGGACACATACTAGTGAGCAGAGTACCTGTTGTCCCAAGTGGCTGTTAGATATGTACAAGTAGCCCAGTATCTCACTATAGAACTCTGCAAGTAGCCCAGTTGCACACTATATATAGCCTACTATATTCCCTTGCATACATGTGGCAGGTCCATACATATGTTACCATATTGTAGTACCCCTTAAAAGTGGTGTACAGTAAAGTGACTTACCTTGCGAATGCATCAATTGACAGACCTGTAGTCTGGAGCTGACTCTGTCTGATGCAGGCAGTCCACAGCCAATACATGATGAGGTATAGGTTGTGTGGAGTGGCTGGCATCATTTTGACTGATGTGTATGCAAGTTGGAGTATGGTGTCAGTCTCTAGGGCCCTAGGTTGTCAGTGTATGTGCTATGTGTTGTCTTTTGGTCAAGCCAGGGCATATTAGGCATGCCTACATCTACTGACAGGGACAGGCTCAGGGGTTCCTCTTCAGAGTCCCCCTGTGGGTGCAGCTGTGGTGACCTAGGCACTGGTGGGGGGCTGTATATCCCTTCCCTTTGTTAACCCTGCTGCAGCTGTTTCCACAGGATCATATTGTGTAGCAAGGCATATACTGTGAACATTTGTGCATGTGTGGCTGAAGAGTACTGCAAGGCTCCACCAGATATACTGAAGCAATGGAACAATGACTTCAACAGCCCTGAACCTGCTGAAACACATGCCCCTAAGGTAAACAGAGTTTAGCTGTCATCAGACCCCCCCCTCCAGCTGAGCACAGAGGCGCGCCATTTAAACAGGTGCTGCTGAGCTCCAATGAACTTAAAGGTTTGCAGACACACCCTCTTTTGATGCCAGCTACCTCTTCTGTGGACACCAACATGGTTCTGTGCCTGCATGGTTTGGAATCTGCAGACACAGATACCCATTTGTGCTATTCAGTACCCCCAGCTCATTTGCATACAGATCTGTGCACAGTACCTGGAAACTACACAAATTCAGGCCCTGCCTCGTTAGTAACCACAGCAGTCCTATATTGTACATACTCCACATAGAGTCCTCTAATGCATTACTGTTACATAATCACAAATTCTGTTTTTTACAATATTTTTTTCCATAATGGCATGTTTGTACACTGCAGTGTGCCACGCAAACATACCTAAGATATTAAAAAAATTATTTTACATTATTTTCCAGACAGTTCTGGACACACCATGGTTACTTTTGTACATATCTGTGTCATCTATACTACTTCTGCCACTGTAACTACACTTTTACAGCCCCTGGTGTAATTTTTACTTCCTATACATGGAAGTTTGCTGTGTACATTAAGGACACCAACACAGGGTCTGGACAACTGCCTATTTGCTTACTGGATCACTCTACCTGCCTCATTTGCATGCATTTCACCTGCTTATGAGGTGATTTGCATGTCATGGACACTTCAGTGTTCGCACACTCGTGCATGCCCCTCAGCTCCCTTTACTGGATCGTACATCTGCTTACTTTCATGTAAGCACCGTGCCACTATGCCTACATGGCAAATAAGCCATGTAGGCTTTAT
This sequence comes from Protopterus annectens, assembly GCF_019279795.1. Taxonomy (NCBI): domain Eukaryota; kingdom Metazoa; phylum Chordata; order Ceratodontiformes; family Protopteridae; genus Protopterus; species Protopterus annectens. Next base: position 349,455,036 of record NC_056733.1, on the reverse strand, counting down.
TAAATTCCCTACATAGTCTTTTCCTAAATCAAAAGCTTTCCTGTCCTAGTCAGAGGGTAAAGAATTAGAGTTTACCAAATGTTTGGCTCTAGAAGAATTAGACTAGAATCAGAAAACAAATATTTCTATGATTGAGAAACTTTGCACAATTTATTTGCCTTCTTAACAGATGCATCTGGTATCGGACATGTTTCAGGCTGCAATACAAACATCCACCAAGGCTGGAAGAACATGAGTAAGAGCAGTTGGCTGAAGAAATTCCTGCTGTAATAAACTATAATATTTTTTTCAAAGAAACTAGAATGTCATTTAGTTCCCATTGAAAAAAAATGGCTCATCTAGATTTGGTTTCATAAAAAGAAAATTCTTCCAAGTGAAAATCAGTAGAACTATTCTCCTTGGAGTAAGAATCAATTACCTGAGGAGCAATAAAGAATTATGTTCCCTGGAAATCTATGCCCCATTCATTGCACTGGAAGTTATCAGAAACTGAAGAATTCCTTTTTCTCTTGCCAGTAGATCCAGAATGAGAATTGTTAAGAGTCTGATTTAAGTCCCGAGCTTAGCCCAATAAATTGTCCATGTCTAAAGTAAAAGAGATAGGAGAAGATGAAGATAAATGTTTAACTTTTTGCTGATTTTTGAAAGGAATGTAAACACCCTGGGGAACAGGTATCTTAGTCCATTTAGGAAAAGAAGCATTACCCACTCCTTCCTCCAAGACTGATAACAGTGGTTGTTCCATGCCCACCAAGAACACTCCAACAGCCACAGATAACATGTCTAATTCCTGGTCCATGGTAGCTGAAGGCATTACAACGTAGGAACCTAAGTTAGAAGATGAGTGGTTTGTGGAACCAAAACATGGCCACTGCAGGATCACCCATCTATGGCTGAGGTAAAATACTAGCCTGCTGAAGAGGTAGAGGCTGCCTGGAAAGGTTTATCTTTTTATGAAGGACTAAGCAAAGAAATGGTAAGCTGTTCCATGGCAGAGCTGAGAAAACAGCTTGAAATGGTAACAATGACAGCAGCATGGAACTCAATGACTGCATTGAAAATAGAATGGAGAGAAATCAGCATGGAAACTTTGTGAAATCTTGCCTGCAAGAGGTCTTGACTTTGGTGAAGAATTCATGGGATAAAAATCACTGACATCTGTGTTGCCAATGCACTACCATCAGGCTACATGGACAAGCAGTGCTCATTGAAGGAGAGCTCTATTGCTGGGCATGACAGATTGGGGCTGGTTCTACAGGAAATGGAGTTGCAAGAAATTCAGGCCAGAATTCAGGGGTTGGAGACTTAAGACAATGTTCCAGAAGAAGATGATATGACTGTATTTGAATAACTTTTCCGTTATCAGGGCAACATAATGGATTGCTTCTGCTTTCAGCTGCCAGCAAGCTCTTGTCAGTTGTTTGACTTTATTGTATTAAGGTAATGTTTCATTATCAAGGGGTAATTACAAAGTAAGGCCACTAGTTCCCAGACTTCATTTTTATTACTTTCCATCATTATTCTCTTACGGTTTGCGTAAGGAATAAAGAAAGCATCACCACTGAAAAAGTGGCAGTTATTCACCTGGTTTATTCCCCTCCTCCAATACACATGTATTGAGATTTTTCTGCACTTTCTGTTAAGCATGAAATATTGCACTGTGAAAGCCAAGGTGTAGATATTCTGAAGTTGAAATGTTTGTTTCACTGTTTATGTAGAATTCTCACACAACTGTTAACGTGTTAACTAGAACTATTGCCCAATAACGGAAAGTACCAAATAAATGTCAATTTGCGTATATGAATAAATGTCGAATTTTGTACATGAATAAATGTAGATTTGTGTACATGAATAAATGAATAAATATAGATTGTTGTACGGGGGGGTGGGGGTAAATAAGGCATCCCTGATAATAAGTCCTAATGTGTACTTCGGTGGGGAAAAAGTATATTTTCGGGGAAATACGGTAGAAGTAATTTAATTGCTTATCATGAGCTTAGAATATGATATAGTGTATCTTCTGACTTTGTATTTTAATGTAATAGTCTTAATTTATTATTACAATAGAAATCTGTTTTTAGATCACTACTAAAAACTATACAGCCTCAGCTGCATCGCAGAAAAAAATAGACTGCACTTGACACATATATAGCCAATAGCCAGGATTAAATGTATAGAGCAAGAGTCCACAAAAAAAGATCATCAGTGTTATTGTCTCAGACGCACACACACACACACACACACACACACACACACACACACACACACACACACACACACACTTAGTCACTACTACTGAGGTGCACCACATTTCCAGATCTTCATTAAGAAAAATAAGTAGTCACCAACAGGAGGAGCACAATGTTTGAACTGTCTCCCACTGCAATAACAGTGATGATTGCCTTTAATAATGCTTAATCTACTTTTTGTTATTTAAATCAAAATATCAGTTTTGGAAAAACATTTCATGGCAAAGCATGTAAAAGATAAATCTATGCACTGCAAGCATTTCAACCTCTTAGTGCAAGAAATCTGGACAAAGCCTGGCATAATGGGATGAAACACCAAAAATAGGGACAGATTTTAAATGTTGCTTTTATCAACTTAAAACATTGTTAGAATAACAGGATCTGGCTTAGCATGCATTTTTCTGAAGGGTATGAAGTCTGAAACTCTAATGTATATCATTATTTTGTGACCTCAGTCCTCAAATCACTCCAGTGATTTGCCTGAAAACCACAGATTTTATGAGGAACAGATAAAAAATATGAGGTAAAAATCTGTACATTCTGCAAAAATCAAACAGTTGAGAGGTATGATACACTGCGCTATAATGCCACATAATATGTATCCACAGTCATTAGATTATAACACAGTAATAAATTGTTAATAATATGTTAGTATAAAGCTGAAAAGGGGCATTAATATTATATACAGCTACTACAAATATAAAAAATGGGAATATGCAATTATATGTAAATCAGTTATTTTACTTTAGAAAACAAAACAGACAGATTCAAAACAGGGGAAATTGCTAAACTTCTGTAGCTTACAAATACTGCCAAAGGGAGAAACAGTATATTTTATAGCAAAATACTGCATTCACAAATGTCTTGTAGTTGCAAAATGACTTGCTATAGCATATAGGAAACATATACTGTGGAAAAGTCTTAGGAAAAACAATAATAAAGCATGTGACATTATGAAAATCTATTTCTAGTCACTATTTCTCAACAGCTGTCCTAGAAATTTTCCAAAAAAGATTTACCACAGAAAGGGAACCAGAGCAGAGTAACAATGTGTGGAAACAGAACAATTTATTATTAATCAGTAGAGGAATTTATGAACATATGCTGAAACAACTAGGGACTTTGTGAATCTGAAACTAAACATCAAATCACAAGTTTCTTAAGGTTACATCATGGAAATCATTTTATATAATTTCTCTCCTCAGGTGCAGAAAATTCTCATGTGACTACACCTAAAGAGAAAGCAATTAATCATGCTGTCCATAGACACAGATCATTGACAATACCTTTGAGAATACTAATGCTGAAAACATTTAGAGTTGTGACCATCTGGAGAGCGTTATTCACATCTTGGGGCATTTTTTAAATGTGATCATAATTCTTATAATGTGCTGAGTTCATACAGTAATCAATGATAATCTTCTGTTTTTCTGCAGTAAAAAATTCTGTAATGCGATTGAGGAAGAAACAAACATGGTCATCCCTGCCCTTTTATGAACTGCACAAATTAAAGAAAAGGGCCAGCAAGGTCCTGTAGTATCTGCATTTGCAGCATAAAACCATTGTATACCAGTTAAAGGTGCAAGTGTATATCATAGGTCACAAATGGATACTGTGAGTGGGTTCTCTGTTTTGTCAGTGATAATGTCTTTGGTGGCCCCAGTTAATGGTCTGTCTGTTAAATCTTGATTATTTTTTGAAAACTTTGTGTAAAAAAATAAGTTTACTATCACTTATAATGATTAGGCAATATTTTTCTTATGTCTTTCTGTGTTTGCAAATTTTATGCAAGTGTGAAATTTTTACACATTGGTCTACTTATGATCTCTGGAAGGATGAAAGATTTTCTTTCAGAACACAGCAATACAGCATTTCTGTAGTGATAGGAACACAAAGTGAGACATTATAAGGCAAACAATCACTAGGGCTATAAGAAGCCCGGCCCTTAAACAACAATGAGAAGAGCTGCTTATGCCTGAAATACCTTAAGATTAATATCTTTAATAAAAATAAACTAATAGTAATGCTAATTGTTGTCCCCTGTTATAAGGAGGGACATACAGCTAATCAGTCGAATAAATCTCTTACTACTCATCCATTCATATAAGTTTGGTTTGACAGTAGCCATAGTACTGTTTTGATTTATATGTAGATGTTTGTTAGATAGATGGGGAAAGTGTTGGGTTATAAGCCTATCTCTAAAGCAAGTTTGTTCTATTTGTTTAGATTAATGTCTTTTCTATATATGGTACAGGAGCTCAGGTAGAGCTGGATCTTTCATGTCAGAGTAAGATAGACCTATATCACCGTGAAGGAGCTGGTAGGCCACAAATTATAAGGATAGTTATGTCAATAGTTTCAATGTAACTAAGAGTTTCAAGGCCCTTGATTTTCCTAGAACTTTCTCTGGTGTTTCTAGTTGGCAATGTGTTATGTGCGGTGCATACTGAATGGGGTATTATATTCAATAATAGGTCAAATAAGGAAAAATTACTTTCAATATAAGTTGGGCCAGACAGAAGGGTTTCCTAACTATGGTGAAAAGTGGTTGAGAGTGTTTTATCCACATAGGATGTCTTACAACAGTGGTGGTCTGTTGACAACCATCATTATTATGTTATGAAGAGAGTATAGCTTCCTTACCGAACAGTATCAAACTACATGTTTTTAGCATCAAGTTTAGACCATTTTGTGAGCTCCCATTAAGGCATACTCAGACCCCTTTCAGAGTAGTTTAGTATTAATAGGAAATCATTTCTGCCAATATTCAACCTTGGATAGTCACACTCCTTTGACATTGGCTTAGATTTCAGCAAAACAGATGATGTAGAGGACAGGTCCTATCAATAAACCCTGTGGAACACAGCTAGCTGAAGTTTTACATTTAGAGATATTACTCAGAACTTGCATTTTATCAGATAGCCAGTTAGCAATCCAATGGACAAGGTAAGGGTTTATATTGTGATTTACTATCTCTTCCATAACTCCAGCATGATGGATCATATAAAAGCTATGTCTGCATGATGGCTGGTATAAAACCATCTGTCATATCTTGATAGTTATCAAGCAATGACAGACCTTATTCCACTTCCTCAAACACTTTTTTTAAGCGAATTACCTGCTTCTGAAAACAGGATTTACTCTTCACAAAATCAAACTAGTTTTGGTCATGGTCAGTTATGTTGTCTATGTGTGGAGTTACAAATTTGGATATTGACCCCAGTGCTGCTTTTCTCTCAAAAAAAGACAAGGACACTTCACACACACTGGGACTAGTTTATTATGTGCTAAACACAACACTTTGTCATGAATGCAGTCAAGAGTTATAATACCAACATTATATAACAATTATAATACCAACATTATATAACAAAATTCTTAAAAACTGAACAGCAGCTCAATTAATCCAAACAGTTCTATCGACTGTACAGTGTAACAGATAGCCCGCACTAGTCAAACTTGTCCCATTTTAGCCAAGTGGCAAACTCACTGTGCTCCCATCAGCAAACTTGATCACTGAACATGTTCAGCATTTTAGACAGCTTGTCCCCATATTCTTGAAGCTTTGACGAAACCAGGAAAGGAAAAGGGGGAAGTGAAAAGTAAGGGAAGTTACTTAAGGTAATTAATTTAGTTGATAATGACACTGGCAGGATCTGTAAGTGTAAGTTAACCTCAGGATCTTAAGAGATTTAGTAAGGTGTTTAGTAACCAGTAAGGTGGTTAGTGACCACCTGCATTTGAAACTGGGAGGAGATCTGTAGGATGCCACACCAAACCTGCTGCACCTGCAGACCAGTAAATAAATGTTAATATGCTCCTCAAAGTTGAGTATCAACCAGCTCAAGCCATAAGTGAGGTGGGGACAACCAAGTCTGTGCCACAAACTTTATTTGTTCCCTAGTCCCACTTCCCCCACAAAAGACAAGGACACTTCACAGACATTGCAATCAGTATCTTACATGCAAAACATAACACTTTATCATAAATTAAGTCAAAAGTAATAATACCAGCTTTCTATAACATGATTCTTAAAACCAGCATAACAGCCCAGGTTTGACAGTGTGATAGATAGTCCACACCTTTCCAGAATGCCTCATTACAAACAAGCAGCTTACTCACAGTGTCCCCTCAGCTGTCATGACCACTGCCAAAATGCAGTGTTGTAGACAGCACAGTCCCACATTCCTGAACTTTTGACAGATCCAAGCAAAAAAAATGGAAAATGAAAAGGGGAGGGGAGGCTGAAGAACAACCACTCACTAGGGTGCCAACTTCAGCAGCCTGTTCCCCATAATTTCCTAGCCTTGAACAAAGATGTGAAAATAACCTGAAAACTAAAGTAACCATTAGAAGTGTTTACTCAGTTCCAGTAATGAAACTTGGGAAGTGTTTCACTTTAATACTACTGCATCACAGAATTAACCATTGAAAACATCGCCTGGATATATCAAACATTTTGCAAAAAAAGAGACCAGACTGAGGATGAATAAGTCCCACCTCATATTACACGGGTGGATGTTATCCTCTTGATAATAGATGGGATCTTAATCTGTAAAGTCCCAACAGATGATAAACAGAAATCTCAAGTGGCAGTATCCTAAGCAACCTTTTTGTTCAGATATTCCTAGCTGTCTCTAATAACACAGGCTTCTTAACACCTACCCAAGATAATTTATACGCTATAGCTGACCAGGCAACCAACAGGCTGGGGAATATATAATTATTTTGCTTATTTATTCTTTCTTGGTTGACCAGATTAGTCCCACTAGGCTAGTGGACTCTTTTCAATGGTGACAGGAGGTGACATTTATACTACTAGGTGAAATTTGGTCATGACTCTTGAGAACTTCCTTTATGCTTTTCAAAAGGTACTGTAGTATTTTTATATTCACCTGAGCTACCACCAACTCAAGCAGATCTTTCCTCAGTTTAACATCACATCTGAATGGCGACAAACTCAGGAGTGCAGCACCCCCTTATGTTGCACTGTAATATCTGCAATCGATATTCTTGGTGTGGGAATAGAACCCACAGCCTTCTGCATCAAAATAAAGTGTGCTACCTTGGAATAAGCATTGGATAGTGTCTAAATCTCTCAAGATCCTGAGGTTAACTTACACTTACAGATCCTGCCAGTGTCATTATCAACTAAATTAATTATGAAAATATGTGGCTGTTCTGACTCACAGATAAACTGGTTTAGTGTTGACAACATTTGGCCACAAATCATGCCACCAAACTATCCCAGATCATGTTCTCAGTAGAGAGGAACCAGACTCAAGTTTAAGCCTCATAGTCAAACTTTTGTTCTGCTTGTTGCACAGCAAACAAAAGAATGTTCCAGCATCAAAAAGTACAGTTGTGTACACTTACCATAAATATAGATGTTCAAGTGTATTCACTGTTGCAGTCATCACACTTGGGTTATATGCCTGCAGGTAGCCCTCAGTCGGCCGAATAACAGAGACTTAGTATTTCTGCATTGGATGCTATCTCTCCAGGACTAACATCAGGTTGTTGGGTATAAAAACAGGCAGCCAATGCCATTACATCAGTTTTCTTGCCCCAAATGTCAGGAGCCCCCCAAATAGGGAGCTAGGTTATGGTGGGGAAACACCACCAGTAAAAAGCAAATACCAATACCCCAGAAAGGGTTAGTAATAGCCATAGATAGGAGAGAGTGAGAGAGAGAGAGAGAGACAGAGAGAGAGAGAGAGAGAGAGAGAGTGAGAGAGAAAACTAGGGGGGTGGAGGGAGGGAAACCAGGACTGCAACAGTGAATACACTCGAACATCTACATTTATGGTAAGTGTGTACAACTGTACTATGTTGTTCGTGTTTCACTGTTGCAGTCATCACACTTGGGTGGATTCCCAAAGCTGAAAAAGGGTAGATGCAGTCAAGAAGAGTTAGGGTTGGCTAGTATGTCTTGCAGGACTGCTGTAGCAAATCCTGCTCTGGATTTGGAAAAGATAGGCAGGTGGTAATGCTTGGTGAAGGTGTGTACAGAACTCCAGGTAGCAGCCTCCAGGATGTCACTGGTAGGGACTCCCCTGAGAAATGCTGTAGAGTTAGATGTTGCCCTAGTGGAATGTGTTCTGATCCCCCGAGGGGTTGGTTTCCCATGGTGCTTGTAGCAGAAATGGATGCAGTGTGCTATCCATTTGGAAATAGTTTGTTTTGAAATGGCCTTACCCTCTGCCCCTGTTGCAAAGCTGACTAGTAACTGGTCAGATTTTCTGAAGGGCTTAGTCTTATCAAGGTAGAATCTGAGCTGTCTGGCACATCCAAGGAGTGCAGGATCCTTTCCCCTTTATTTTGAGGATTAGGGAAGAAGGCTGGCAAATGGATGGATTGATTGAGAGCCACACTGGACACCACTTTAGGCATAAATGAAGGGTTAGTCCTGAGGGAAAACCTGTCAGCATGGAAAATAATGAAGGGTTTCACAGCCATCAGTGCCTGTAGCTCAGACACTCTTCTAGCTGAATTGATGGCTAGAAGCAAGGCTGTTTTCCAAGAGAGGTATTTTAACTCTGTTGATGCAGCAGGTTCAAAGGAGGGAAGTATGAGATTTTCCAGTACAAAGTTAAGGTCCCAAGCTCTCCTTGGTGGCCTTAAGTTGTTTGCCCCACTCAGGAACTGTTTGATAACAGGGTGCAAGAAGAGAGGTGGCTCAGTGTTGTAATGAGCAGAAATGGCTGAGGCATGTATCTTAATAGAGGAGAAGGACAGGCCTTTGTGGAGTAGATCTGCTAAGTAATCTAGGATAAGATGCAGAGAGGGCAGTGTTGTGTCCTATCATTTAGATTGAATCCATGAGCAGAACCTTTTCCACTTATCAGCATAGGATGTTCTTGTACTGGATCTTCTGGCTTCAAGAATGATGTCCAGCACCTGTTTGGTTAAGGTTGCTGGGGGAGAATTCAAGGAATTTCCAGGCTGCAAGATTTAGGGTTTGCAGATGTGGATACAGAATCTGTCCCTCCTTCTGAGAGAGGAGGGTTGGATTCTGGTGTAGGTGCCAGGCTGCGCTGGAGTGGGTACCAGTGCTGGTGTGGCCAGTCCAGGGAAATCAGAATTGTCCTTTGTCTGTCCTGTTTTATCTTGAGTAATACTTTTGAAAGGAGGGGCAGAGGGGGAAAGGCATAGATTGACAGATTTACCCACTGAAAAGATAGGGCATCCACTTTCCAGGCCCTGCTGTGAGGATTCCTGGTGCAGAATTTGCTGAGCTAGTGGTTGTAGGGAGAGGCAAACAGATCCACCTCTGTGGTCCCCCATTTATGACTCAGAAGCTTGAAGGTGCTGTGCTCCAATTTCCACTTGTATGGGTCTAGGAGATTTCTGCTTAAGTCGTCTGCCAGTAAGTTTTGTTTGCCTGGCAGGAATTGAGCTTGCAGATGGACTTGAATGTCCAGGACCGTGTTCCACAGGGCCATGGCTAGCCTGCAGAGTGGGTAGGAATGGGTTACCCCCTGCTTGTTGATGTACCACATAACTGTGGTGTTGTCTGTTTTTATTAGCAGCTGTCCTGGAAAGATTAGGGATCTGAAAACTGTCAGGGCATTCTGTACAGCTAGCATCTCTTTTTGGTTGATGTGCAGATGAATTTGACTTGGGATCCATTGGTCCTGAATACATTTTCCATCCATGTGTGCTCTCCAGGCATAGTCTGATGCATCTGTGGTTAGGGTATGGGCAGCTTGGGGTTGAGTAAATGGCAGTCCCTTGTTGAGGTTGCATGCTTCTGCCCACCAGAGAAACTCTGTCCTTAGACAGGGTATGATAGGAATGACTGTTTCCAGGTCCTAAGAATGTTGGCACCAAAGACTTTTTAAGTACCATTGGAGTTTCCTCATATGCAGTCTTGCATATGGAATCAGCAGTATACAAGAGACCATGAACCCTAGGGCTTGCAGTTTTTTTCTTGCAGATAGCTGGGTTCTGGTGGCCATTTGTTTGAAGTAGTCTGTCAGATAGATTTGTTTTTCTGAGGTGAGGAATGCCACCTGGGAAGTTGTGTCCAAGCTTGCTCCCAGGAATACAATATTTTGACTGGGTGCCAGTTTTGATTTCTTTTTGTTGATAGTGTACCCCAAGAAAGTGAGAAGGTTTTTCACAAATGTCAGGTGCTGCAGCAGCAATTCCTGACTGTCCACCTGAATCAGGCAGTCATCCAAGTACGGGTAAATTTGGATATTTCTCTGCCTGCAGTATGCAACGATTGGAGCCAGGCATTTTGTGAATACTCTGGGTGCAGTAGATAAGCCAAAGGGAAGTGCAGAGAACTGATAATGCATAGACCTTGCCCTGAGACGTAGATACTTCCTGCATGATTCCCTTATGGGGATATGCAGATAGTCTTCTTTTAAGTCTAGAGTGACTAACCAGGCATCCTTGGCTAGCATAGGAAGAAGCTGTTGAAGGGAAAGCATTTTGAATTTTGGTACCACCAGGAAGGTGTTGAGAATGGAAAGATCCAGGATTGGGCACCAAAAGCCCTCTTTCCTGGGTACCAGGAAGAGTCTGGAGTAGAAACCTTGATCCCTCTGTTCTAATGGAACCGGCTGAATAGCTCTGATATTAAGCAGGGAAAGTCATTGGTTTTGAGCCTCTGCCCACTGGATTGGAGGAAGGTCTGGAAACCTGCTTGTGGTTCGCAGAGAATGGAAATAAAATTTGTACCCCTGGGATACAATGTTGAGGACCCACTGGTCCTGAGTGATGGACATCTGTTTTTTTGCATGAAAGGCAAGTTTTCCTCCTAGGGGCACAAGCAATTGGGCGGGGCTGGGGAGTTGAGTAAAGAAGTAATTGTGTGCTTTTTCCATAAGGAGGTGGCTTACCACTCCCTGCTTTAGGGTTGGGGGCACTCCATTTCTTAGATCTCTGCATACCCTGAGACTGTAGTCTGGGTGGTCTGTTTCCCCTTGGTCTGGTTTGAGAAGGCCTGGAGGGGTCTGGAAAGGACCAGTGTTTGGAAGGGCTATGCCTACCGAATCGAGAGGGTTGCACTTGAAAGAATTCTTTAACAGTCTGCATAGACTTAGCTTTTTCTTCCATCTTTTTAAGAACCTCTTCTGCTTTGGTGCCAAACAAACAGTTCTTATTCAAAGAAGCATCTAGTAACTTTGATTTGACATGGTTTGGCAAGGTCTGCTCCTTCAGCCAAGCATGTCTTCTCAGTACAGAGCCAGTGACAGCTGCCCAGCAAGATGCTTCTAGGGCATCAAAGCCACACTGCAAAGTATGCTTGCTGACTTGGTTTGCAGAGTGCATAAGCTTCTGCAATTCTTTATTTTCTGCACAGTCTGAAAATGTTGACACTTTTTGTTTAATAAGTTCCATAATATGTTGCTGGCACTTCAGCATGTGAAACTGACAATTCAATGCCCTAATAGCAAGAGTTGCAGAGGTATATACCTTATTACCCCATCTGTCCAAAGCTCTGGAATCCCTGTTCAAAGGGGTGGGATTCTTGGCTGTAGTAGCCTTGATACCTTTAGGCCCCTGCGAAATGATCTCTGGGTCAGCAGTAGGATTCTTGAATAGAAATTTGTGAGTGTCAGGTACTCTATAGTACCTGTCTGGATTTCTAGGGGCAAGAGGTAAAGTGTCAGGAGTAAGACTGGATTCCATAAAGACATCATCCACAATATCCAGGACAGGGAGTATTGCTAAGGGCCTTTGTTGAGGTAACTCTAGAAATTCTCTGAGTCTCTTTTTGGACTGAAGTTAGTCTTGGCATTCCCAGTGGAAATGCTCTTGTAAGGTATGTAAGGTTTCACCAAAAGAAAAATTCTCTGGAAGGGAGGCAGAGGGAATGGATTCCTCTGCATCTGAATCCTCATAAGCAGATAAGGGCATGTCTTCATAATCAGAAATTTCAGAGTCATTGGACTCCTGGTCTGTAGAAGCTGAAGGGGACTGGACTCTGTCTCTTAGTAGGGGAAGGCTGACTTCCCCTAATCAGTGCAGTGTAATAAGGTCTTCAGCTATTCTAAGGATTTGTTTTTGTGGTATGGGAGCAGGTGCATGTGCTTTGGTCGCTGGTTTTCTAGGCATAGTGTGTACTCTGGGCCTAAGAAACACAGTAGTTTTGGTTAAAAAAGAAGTTGTCAGTTTGAGTCGAACATCGGTTGAGCGAATAACTGCCTCAGAAGCCTGGTCAGTGGCTCCAGACCCATCCAATGTAGGGACATCTGCAGGTTCCATAGTCAAAGAAGAGTCTCATGACATACTGGACTCCGAATGGGTCTCAGCAGAGGCCTGCGTATCCACTGAAGTTGGCATCAGGGGCTGCAAAAGCGCCTCACTGAGTACCGGCAGACTGGTGACTAGCTTAACGGAAGCATTGTCGGCAGTTTTGGACGTATGCAGTCTGTCTCTGTCTTTATCTTTATGTTTTTTTGGAATATTGGGAGTCAGATGGCTTACCAAAGCCATTTCAGAATGCAGAGATCGAGAGCGAAAGAATTTAGCAAGAAAGAGATCCCGACGACAAATGGTTCGGGCATTAAATAAGGCACAAAACCAACAGTGAGGGACGTTGTGGTCTGTGCCTAATACAGGTGACGCAGTAAGAATGAAAATCTCTGTGAGGTATTTGCTTTCCACAGGCAAGACAATTGTTAACTTTTTCTGATATCAGTTAGAGAAACAAAAAAGGATCCCCAACGGGGTACTTAGCTTTAGAAGACTTCTGGATTATTAAATTTGTAAAAGGAAGTTCAGTTACTGGCCGACTGGCACTTGCGAACTGCCTCTGCTTCAGGCTCCTTGGCAAGAAAGACTGATGTAATGTCATTGGCTGCCTGTTTTTATACCCCTGATGACCTGACGTCAGTCCTGGAGAGACAGCATCTGACACACAAATACTAAGTCTCTGGTATTCGGGCCGACTGAGGGCTACCTGCAAGCAGATAACCCAAGTGTGATGACTGCAACAATGAAACACGAAGAACATCACATAACTACCTGCAATAAAAGTTAACATGAAAGAAATAATGTCCCCCTCAGACTGAAACTAACATGCTCTATCTCTCCCTCTCTCTACTATAAATTAAAAGCTTGTGGCAACCATTCCTCCATCTTATTGATCACATCGTCTGGGTGCCCTTCCATGCTTATTATTTGGAAGGCATTGGTGAACCAAGGCTTTATGAAAGTAGAAATTAACATCCATCCTTAGTTATTAAGAGTCCCATTTGGGAGAGCAAGTACTACACTATCAAGCTTGTTTCAACAGGACGACCTTTGATGAGTAATAATCCAATGGAGGGAGCAGCATAATGAAGTGGAAGATCTGTCTGAACTCATCTGATGACCCACACCTGCTTGATCAATTTTGGATCTAGTAACCCACACTAAAACAGCAGCATTAAAAGACATGTGACTCTGTTATAAGGATTCCAACCAATTGATGCAGAAAGCTCCCACATATAGCCAGGTGAACTGGCCTACAAGGCATATGTATGATAATTGTTTGAGGCTGCATGTATACCCCTCTCAGTATAGTTTTCAACAGAAGTTCCCCAAACAGGGTAAAGAATGTAAATAACAAAACTGCTACCTTGAGCCTATCCTAAACTTCTGACAATCTGCTCACAAGCCAGTGCTTAGTAATATCCTGAAGCTCATAAACTCTTGCCTACAGGCTAAGCGTAGTTAAATGTATCCTAACATTTCTGGAGGTTTCTCTCTTAAACCTATGGGACATCAAATAACACACTATTAGACAAGGTGATCATAGTCCTTCTTCTTTTGTGACGCAAAGGCAAAAGCATCTAAAGGACCTAATAGCAGCCCCATATGTTCTTTTGTTATCAACCAGAATAAGTGTGCTATTATTTTCCAATCAGTCACAGGTCAGCTGGGGCCTGAGTAGGCAATACCACCACTTCCAGGGCCAGCTGAGAAAATCTGGCCCGGGAAGGACTGTCTGAGAGAAGATGATGAGCCTGTGGAATGTGTGAAAATGTGTGCTGAAAAATACAAATTGATATGTAAACTGTGGAGGACCAATAATCTTAAAAGTGACTGAACCTGCATGGATCTGGATGCCCTTTCAATCAGGACTTGTAGCATCGCCTACTTGTTGGACTAAAATACCACTTTCTGGTTATATAAGTCATCTAGCACAGCCACTGCTATAGCTGCTACTCATATACCCATGAGTTCTAAAAATGAGATACCTTTTTGCTCTCAGAAGACCAGGGCACAGAAGAATAATGTCCTTTAAAGTGGATGTTTATGCTATGTCCCCCACCCCTGCTGCATCTGTAAAAAAACTACAATGTATCAGTAGTAACTCAGTTGTCTTCCCAAAAGGCAGACAACTGAAGTCAATCATGAAGATGGATCACAAACAAAGATCCAGTTTTACCCTTTTAGTAACACTAGCCCTATGCTGCTTCTGGTGGCCTCCACATAACAAATTAGCTAATGATCTTGTGAAGGTCCTTCCAATAGCCACTGCTCTGCTTGTATGATTTAGAAGGCCAAAATATGTTATCAATTCACTCACTCTGATGTTTCTGGTTGATAGAAAGGCCCTGATTGTTGAACTCAGTGACCCAGAATAACCTGAAGCAATCTTAAAGAGGAGAATACTACATCCACTTCAAGACTCAGGAATATAAGGGTTTTAACTGACCTTCCATTTTATGGTAAGCAAGGGGCAGCATTAACCAAACAGTATAGGGGCAAGCATTAGTAACCCACTAATAACCAAAAGAAGGAAAAGTAGCACTAGAAGCAGTTGAACAAAGTGGCACCAACACATCTGTGAGCAATGTATCACAGAAAAAAATGTAATTCATTCTAACATTAAAAATTAAGCACCTTCATCCCTCAAGACACGGACTTCATTAGAATTAATAGAATTAATGGAAAACATTATATCACTTCCTTTATACTTTCAAGCATTCATCAGAAACCACAATTACTCCAAAGTTATTAGAAATTAACCAGTCAGCAACCTGAACGTTAAATTAAATAAATCCGTCCAATAAAAAGCAATACTTGTTGTCACACTAACAAAAGTGCATCATCTGTATGTAAGTAAAACAATTGTATGTACATATAAGGGTCCCCCTCAGAAACCCGAATGATCACTTATCCGACTTCCAAAATACTGAGACGAAAAGGTCAATGACCTCATGACACTGACATCCAGGAGCACCGACTTTCCACTCCAGTTAAGTAACTGCTTTACCATCCTGTTGAATTTTGCCCTTTAACCCCTGCTGTAGTGCAATCTTGGAGTTGGTATATTTAGTTAGGGGGTATGGGTGGCACAGCCCCTCACATGGGTGGGTTTGCTTTCCTTTGCTTTTACTTTTTTGTCAGGATGGCCAAGAGGTTACTTACCTGGAGTGGAAAGTCAGTGTTGCAGGACATCGGTGTTGTACGGTCGTCAGCCTTTTTGTCTCTCTGTTTTGGAAGTTGGGTTAGTAAGTGTTTGGGTTTCTAAAGTAGAAACACACACACACACACACACACACACACACACACACACACACACACACACACACACACACACACATATATATATATAAATTATGTATATACCCTGCTTATGATAAACAATTATGTAAAAAAATCATTTATAAATAAAAAATGGCAAGAAATGGTGAGAATAAGCATGTTAAAAACTTTTTTTTAATTCTAAAAAGGAAATGATATGTTCTTGTTTTCCTTCCCCCAAAATAAAAAAAAAATCACTGGAGTTCTTCACTGCCTGCTGCATTGGTGCTCTTTGTTCCTAACATCACTTCAGCACTGTGCTAAACATTTCAAAAGAGATACATACAATCACACAGCCCATGGGCATGGGCATGACAAAATAATAATTATCCTTGAAGAACATGCTCAGCAAGTGCCAATCTTGTTTTCAAATATAAAGAAACTAAAAGGCGAATTTTACATCCAATTTTGCAAGCTTTGAGTCCTTAAACTGCCAAATAATGCATCATCTATAGAAAAATAATATACCTTAACATTGCTGATACAATCACTTATTTATTTTATTTATTTATTTTACATTTGTTGACCAGGCTACTCTGGCTGGATACATGTCCATTTTCAGCAGAGGCCCGAGGAGAAAAGCTCCACTATATACTAGTAAATCATAAAAGAACATGAAAAACAGCACAGTAAGATAACAAATTATACACATGTAAAGAACTATTAACATAGTAACAGAACAGAAGCAAATTCAACAAAATCTAAAATACAGTGAGGATTCCTAATCCCATATTCTTTACAAGGCAAGAATATTAAAGTTGAAGAGAGAGAGAGAATAGACACGCCCAAGAGTCTATATAATATGTACAGTATTAACAATAATGATAAACATTTAGTACCAGGGCACTAGTTATAAAGAAACAGTTAGCACATCAGGGAGCAGGATAAGGTTTAAATAAATGGAGAGATGACTGGTTGCAGTAATATATCAAGTAGAACGAAAAATGTAGGAAACTAAAATGCAAGTGACATTCAAGGTGAGCTACAGAGGAGGGGTAGTACTAGTTATAGAGACAAGTAGAAGAGTAAAGGAGAGAACTGTAAAGAGAGTTGGATGCTGAGGTCAGTCAGGATTAGAGCAAGGGCATAGCCAGTGAGATTTAAAATAGTTCTTTAGTTGTTTCTTGAAAAGTTGTGGAGAGCCTAGAGTGGTCAGTTCTGTGGGAAGTTTATTCCAGTATGAGCCAACACTATTTGTAAACAAGGAGTTACCAGCTTTATTGTGTGATTTGAAAGTGGCAACTAGTAGTCTGTTAGCTGAGCAGAGGGAAGTAAGATTCCTGTAAGGGGCAATAAGGTTATTAAGTATGGGAGTATTAGTAGGGTAATGGAGAATTTTATAGGTGATAACTAGTTGATGTAGGAGAATAAGATTTTGGAGCTCGAGCCAGTCAAACTTTCTGAGATCAACACAATGATGGGTTCGAAATGGGGAACCTGTGGCAAACCTGGCAATGCTATGGGAGGCTGTGGCAAGTTTCTGAAGGTTAGATTTTGAAAGGTTTATGAGAGAAGGAGAAGCATACAATAATGTAGAGAAGAGATGAGTTTGGGCTAGAGACACCCTGGTGGTAGGTGTAAGAAAGGACTTAAGTCTATAGAGGGCACCTATCTTTTTATTAACTGTTTTGATGGTTAGGTGAATGTGGCAATCAAAGTTTAGTTGATTATCTATTGTAAAGCCTAGAAGTTTAGTGGAAGAATCAGGTGTAATGATAGTGCCATTATTAGACACAATAGAAAAGGAGAAAGGGGCAGACTTAAGGGTTGGGGAGAAGAGTAATAATTTGTTTTTTTTGGGATTCAGGAGGAGACAGATATGTTGGAACCATTTTTCTGCTGCTGTAAAGACTTTTTGGGTGGTAGAATGAAGTTCAGCTGGAGAAACAGCAGAACAGATGAGAGTTGAATCATCTGCATACTGAATACATGTGGCTGTTGGGAGTGAAGTAGACAGGTTATTTAAAATGGAGAAGAGAAGGGGACCTAAGATGGAACCTTGAGGGACACCGATAGTGACTGGGAGCTGAGAGGATAGATGGTTGTCCCAAAGGACTGCTTGTTTTCTATCTTTCAAATAAGAGTCAAACCAGTGCAATGCTGAAGAGTCAAGTGAAAGAGATTTCAGAGTGTCTAGCAAAAGTTGATGGTTCACCATATCAAAGGCTTTAGAGAGGTCAAGAAATAAAGCAGAGGAAAATTGGTTGCTATTGTGATTTTTTTTGATAGTATCTGTGAAGGAGAGAAGTGCAGTGGAAGTGCTATGGAAAGGTCTAAAACCATGTTGGGAATCTGCAACTAGGCTATTATGCAAAAGATGGTATAAGAGTTGTTGGTGTATACAACGTTCCATAATTTTAGATAGAGGTGATATTAAAGCTATAGGATGGAAATTAGAAAGTTCATTAGTGTTACCTCCTTTATGCAGGGGGAATGATATGGGAGACCTTCCAGAGGGAAGGAATAGTTGATTCGGTTATAGTTCTGTTAATTAAGATAGAGACTGGGTATGCTAGTTCTGCTGCTGCTAGCTTCATATATTCAGCTGGTAGTTGGTCAGCTGAAGGGATGCATGGTTTAAGTTTTGAGAGTAACTTACGTATATGGGTTGTGGAGACTGTACTAAATTTTAGAGTGGGGGTGTTATTTTGAGGAGAGGTATTTTGAAGGGAGGTGAGGAGAGTCATGGTCTTTGCTAGAGAGGTGACTGTTTCCGAAAAGAAGTTATTGAATGTATTGGCTATTGTATTGGGAGGGGTCTGAGCTAAGTTAGCTGGAGTAGGTGTTTTGGTATTCCCTGGATGGAGCAGTTTATTAATTCCTGACCAGAATTTGTTGGGGTTATGACTTTGATTTTGTTGATATTGAAGGTAATAATTTTTTTTTTTATCAAGATGGGTGAGTTTTTTTTGTAGTATTTCTGAGGTGTTTGAAGTTTTGATGGTCAGTTGGGTTTTTAGTAGATCTCCATTTTGCCCATAGTTTATTCCTTAATAACATTGTTTGCTTGGTTTCTTTAGAAAGCCAAGGGGCAGCTTTGGATCTTGTTCTATTTAAGCGAGAGGGGGCGTGACGCTCAAGAATTTGGAGGAATGTGTTATTAAAATGGGTAACTGCTTCATCAAGTGGGAGGTGTTTTAGAGCTGACCAGTTACATGCATTAACTTCATCAAGGAAAGTTGGAAGGTTAAAGTTTTTTTTTTGTTATGTATAGTACACTAGATAGCCTGCTTGAGATTGTTATTTTTTTGTTTAGTTATACAGGTAAGAAGATGGTCGCTGATATTGTCTGGGAGTATTCCTGTTTTATATGAGAGGGGATTATTGTTGACCAATATCCAGTCCAAGATGGAGTTTTTATTGGTAGATTTGTGAATCCTAGTAGGGTAATTTATGGTTTGTTGAAAACTAAAGAGGTTGAGGTGATGGTGGGTTTTGGGGATATACAGGAGTTCCAATCGATATTAAAGTCTCCTAAGATAATAGTTTCCTGTGGGAAGTTACAGGAGAGCCAGCTAAGAATGTTTTCAAGTGTATTTAAGTTGTTGCCAGGAGGGATATAGGAACATATTATATATGTGGCTTTGCTTTTATTTACTTGGAGTTTGCTACAGAGTATTTCAGCACTGGCAGGGGAGGGAGGCTGGAAGTCAATTGAGGTCACTTGCAGTTCAGATTTATAAAGTAAGGCAACTCCCCCACCCTTTTTGTTTAGATGATCCTGCCTTAAAATGTTATAGCCAGGAGGAATAATTTCATTGTCTTTGGTATCTGGTTTAAGCCAGGTCTCAGTAATACAGAGGATATCAAATGAGTAGAGGTCAATTAAAGCATGGAGTTGTGTAATTTTATTGTTGATGCTATGAATATTTAGGTGTGCTATTGAAAGGGAGTTAGAAGAGAAAGGTGAGCTCAAGTTGTTAGTAGTTTGGTTTGAGAGGGTGTGGAGGAGGGAATTGTGTGGGCCAGGGTTGGGGTGAATGTCCTCATGTGAGAGTAAGAGTCTTTGAGGGAATGGAATTATTTTTGAATTTTTAGAGGGTATTAGGTAGAACTTTCTAGTAGTGTGATACTTGTTATGGAGTATCCTGTGATAGTGAGGGGGTAGGTAAGGATAAGATGCCAGGAGTTTAATATAGGTTTGTTCAGCTAGAGGAAGGACAGAGCATGCATGTTTAGCTAAACTAGGAGATCTGCTAAGGGTGTGGTGTTCGTAGGAAGTAAGTGTATAGTATAAGAGTAGAATGTTATGGAGTAGGAGTAAATAAAGTAGTTTAAAAGTCAGGGGCATATTTATTTTGGAGAGCTTAGCAAGGTTGGAAATTAGTAGTACTAGGATGGTATGGAATGGGGTGTGGGAGTAAGATGGGAGTGGAGAGTTTGTAAGTGTGAATGAGGCAGGAAATGTGATAGGATGTGAGTAGATTGGGGGCGTGGCTGAGCAAGTATAAGGTTACGGCTACTGGGGGTGAGTGGGAATTGGAGGTAGGGTAGGGGAGCGGAGTGAGCCCGCAGGGTGAACGGAGTGGGAAGAGCCAGAGAGGGGACTGGGAAGAGCCAGAGAGGGGACCAAGGTGTGGACTGTAAGATAAAGTAAAGGGAGGAATATAGGTAGATTGGGAGAGATAAAATAATAGTTTGGAAGCTAGGTGAGGTATTAAAGATGGATGTAGTACAGAAATAGAAAGGGGTTAAGACTAGAAAGATAGCAGGAAAAACAAAAAAACTCTAGTGTAAGGATTAGGGAGTATATAGTTATCTAGTGAATGGGGTGCCACCTACTGGCCATAGTCTGAAATGACGAGAGACAGAGCAAGCAAAGAGTTCACTACTGAGATATGGTGATCTAGAGGTGAATGTTATCCTAAGGACAATGATGTAGAAAGAGGGTGAGAGAGGGACACTTAACCGCTACCGGAGGGGGGGGGGGTTGGTAGGCTGCTGGTTAACTTGGGAGGGAAGTCAAATAACCTGGAGTATTCTATGTTATAAATACATTAGCAGGACATACTTTCAAACAAGGACTATTCAGGGTAGTAAGTCTTAGTGGGAAGGAAGAACAAATCCTCTTCAGGACTCTGTTCCTTAACTTGGATTCCACGGGGCTTCTAAGAATGGAAAAGGCAGGAACTCAGGTTTGCAGGGCTGGTAAAATATGAGGAAGAGAGAGAAGATAATTAGGTAAATACAACAGTCAAAGGGTGTAGATAAGAGACAACCAAACATAGTACCTTACATTCTAGGTCTAGAGTTAGAGCAGAAAGACTGACCCCTTACCATAGTGTAAAATAAGCATGCCAGAGAAGGGTTATTACAGTGCAGAACATACAAACAGGGTACGGTTGTTTGCAAAATGTCTGTTTAGGTACAAAATAACTTTAGCTTTAGCAATTATCATACTATCAGTAGAACATACAATCAGTAGAACATACAATCAGGGTACAGTTGTTTGCAAAATATCTGTTTAGGTACCAAAATAAATTTAGCCTTAGCTAACATCAAATATCTGGCCACAAACACCTAAACTAAGAAATTAGGAGCTATAAGGGAGCTAGAAAAATTAACGGTATTATCCACTAGACATGAATGTAACAGTATTGTTATTAAAGCATCTTACACTTGTTAGCATAGCAAGTATTATAGCAATAACCCACGCCTGGGTGTGGGTAATGTTACTTACCCACGGTTATGGTTTGGTCCCGAGGCGGCCCGAGGGACCAAACAAAGCCAACCGTGGGTAAATTTAGCATTACCCACACCCAGAAGTGGGTTATTGCTATTATACCATGACATTATTTAAGAAAAGAAACTATTACTTTTCTTAAATAATGGCATAGTATAATGCCTGTTTACTGCCCTTCCGCAGATATCTGGCATCCATGGTAGTTCTGATGTACTGCGCCCGCGCAGTACATCAGAGCTGTGGGCAAAGCAATGGAGAAAGCAAGATCTCCGTTGCTTTTATGTCTCGCTATGTTAAATGAGTTTAACATAGCGAGACAGTTTAAAATAAGCAACGGACATCTCCGCTGCTTATTTTAACTGTCTCGCTATGTTAAACTCATTTAACATAGCGAGACATCAAAAGCAACGGAGATCTTGCTTTCTCCGTTGTTTTAACATTGTTCGCTATGTTAAATAGGTTTAACATAGCAAGACAGCTTTAAAATAAGCAACGGAGATCTCTGTTGCTTATTTTAAAGCTGTCTCGCTATGTTAAACCCATTTAACATAGCGAGACAGTGTTTTAAAAAAACGAGTTATACTAATGGAAAAAAGTCCGGGCGACCGGACCTTTTTCCATTAGTATAACTCGATTTACAACGGGCACGCTGGCCAATCAGCGTGCACGTTTTGGGGGGTCATGGTATAATATATATTAAATATCACTTCCAGCCTTAGAATATAGACACTGTGTAGTTGGGAGCCACGTGGACACTAGATAAGTGGTGAAACATACACAGCCCGAATATAGAAGTTGCTTACAAGGGTGTTTCGTAGAGAAAGCATGTGTACGCTAGAATAAACATTGCGATACACATCACCCACTATAGAAGCTGCTTGGATGGGAGTTATATCAAAGTTGTGTGCTCACTGTAGTTGCCTACAAAACAACATGTCTCAAATAAGAGATTTACAGAAGACTCATGGAAAGAAAAAGGTGGTGAACTAACTTAAACTCACCTTCCTTCTTTCTTGGAACTAAACCTAGAAGTGAAACACTAAAGGATTCAAGTGGGGTAAACTGAAAGGTCAGCAGTTTTGTGTCTCTTCACTGATCTCCTTATCTAATAATTCCTTCACCACACCATCTTTGTTTTGAACCAATGTTAAGCTGCTACAGATCATAACATAGGTGGAAGCTCAGATTTAATGGAAAATCCTGAAATAAAACCCTGTGACAATTCTACAGTGACCTGCTGATTAGAATATTGTTTTAGGAAGTACACTAGAATATCATGTTTAATGGACAAGTGAATCACAAAACTTGTATCAGAAGCCCCAAACATAATTGCCTCCTTTAAAGTGTTAAAAGGAGTCCCTTCTTCTTTTTGACAGGTTCACTGAAGTGTCAAAATACTTGACATCATAGGCATTAACAATCTTAAAGCTTTTGGTGTCATCCTTGAACTGATATTTGGTGAATGAGCATTCACCCTATAATGTGAGAAAACATGGGTGAGTCTTCCTGATGGCTAAGCCCATTTTACTATAATAGACACCCGACAGGCTTTGGACTTGGATCCTTTGTGATCCTTAACACTCCTCAATTATACTCTTGGTCTGCTGATCATGGCCCCAATCACATATCAGTGTGCTTTTTATCTCATTTCAAAAACCTGTTGATCCCCTTGGTTTCCAAAATGTTTGGTTGTGCCTGAGCCAAGCTGATTCAACTTGTAAAGTAAAGGACTTCCTTAATGATTTAAAACTAATTCAAAAATCTTGGGACAGCTCACTTTCAATGGTGACAGCCATGAAATGCAGAAAACCAACCACCCAGTTTGTCTCAAGATTTTGCCCAAAACTTACCAGGCTTCCAGTACTTGCCAAGGACTGCTAGTGCAGATCCTGGGTCACTTAGAATCCAAAAACTCAGTGGATTGTGTGGCTGTCAACTAAATCAAAGATATTGGTTCATTGCAGCTTCAGATGTAAATACTTTGCTAACTGGCCCTGTGGGCCATTTTAAGCCTAGGCAGTTTCCTTTACAGTGCTTAATTTAACCTATAACATTTGGTGATACACTGGCCTTGACCATTCCATGGTTGATACATATATATTACCGCTAGTGAGAATAATTGTGATCATACCATATATAATTTGAGAGAACAGATGCATGGGATAAAGCATTTAGGAGCTGCCTCTGTCCATTAGTAATATAGGGGCACTTCTGCAGTAACTTTTATGTTTCCTATCTATAGATACAGATTGTATTTGAATATGGGTTGGAATGAACTTTGTTTTATGCAGCTAGAGAGTCTGTCCCAGGGAAGCAGTATCCGATGTGATATATACCTGTCTCTCATGCTGAAGAAGAGGTTTAGATTACCAGACCAAGTTTTCTGATGCCATTTAACTTGTTCATAGGTTCATAGGTAGGTACTAGGCTATTGGCCCTAGGGCCTATATAAGCCTAGCCAAAACGGTACCCTGGCTTTCGCCACCCAAGAAAATTATTTTCCTGTACCCCTGTCGAGAAGAGCCCCAGAGGTGATCCCCAGGGTGAATTTCATATTTCCCATCCAATAATCAAGATTTTTCTTGAAGAGTGCTAATGAGGAGCTTTGTTTGATATAGATAGGTAGTTTGTTCCAGAGTATGGAAAGTCTCTGAGACAGGAATCTATCCCTCTGGCATGTTTTGCCTATTGTGGTGACAAGGTTTAGGTCCCTAGAGTGTGTAGCTCAGAGGGATTGGGATTTCTTTAAGAGGAGCGTGTACAACAGCTCTGGGTTTGATATAGCTTTGTATGTTAGGCAGAGATCGCCTCTGAGTAGGCGATATGCGACAGAGTAAAGCTGGAGTTTTTTGAGACAGTCTGCATAGGGCATCTGTTTGAGACCAGTAATCCTCTTTGTGAGGTATTTCTGCAGCCTTTCCAGTTGTTGTAGATGTCTTGTGAGGTACATATCAAAAGGGGCATTGTACTCTATAATGGGTCTAATGAGTGATAAGTAGAGGGGAACACTGACCTCTTTTTTCCTGGATGAGAAACCTTCTGTAATGAGGTGTGCTACGTAGAAATATTTCCTGACTACTGTGGCGATGTGATTATCAAGGACGAGACTACTGTCCACCTGTGTCCCAAGGTCTCTTATCACAATTTCAGTGTTAAGTAGACTACCACCTATGTGGTAGCTCATAGGTACCGAGTTTTTATCAAAGGGGATGACAATGCACTTTTTGGCATTGAGCTTGAGGCCATGGCTTTGACACCAGGCATCTGTCTCAGTGAGGCCCTTTTGTAGGATGTCCACATCATTAGGACTTTCGATTATGGCTCCTAGTTTGCAGTCATGTGCAAACTCTGTTAGCCAAAGACCTTCTGTGTTAGCCTGTACTTTAGAAAAGTAGATACCAAACAGGAGAGGACCCAGGACTGTATCCTGTGGTACTCCACTTGTCACTGGTCTGAAGTCGGATTTGGAGTCTGCTACTTTCACAGTGTGGGTTCTGTCAGTGAGCCATTTGGCAACCAATCTTGTGACATAGGGATTTATATCTAGTTTAGTGAGTTTATCTATAATTTCAGAGTGGGGGATGGTGTCAAAAGCCTTGGTGAGATCTAGATAGGTTGTGCGAACCACCTCCCCCTCGTCTACGGCTTTGGTGACTGCTTCAAAGAAGTCTATCAGATTTAGGAGACATGATCTGCCTTTTACAAACCCAAACTGGGTGGAGTTGAGTGTTTGGAGATTACCATTGTCTTTGTTTATAAGTTCCATGGCCTTGCAGACCAGGCTCATTAGGCTAATGGTGCGGTAGTTCCCGGGGTCCGTGGTGGCTCCCCCTTTGTGGCACGGGATAACCGTCGCTGTGCATCATTCACTGGGCCCAAAGCCTGAGGTGAGGCTATGATTGAATATGGTGCTTAGCTGGGGTGCCAGTTCATTTTGTAGTTCCTGTAGAATGCAGCCTGGGATGTTGTCAGGTCCCATGGATGCTGTGTTCTTGGCTTTGGAGAGTGGGGTTTTTACCTGTGCAGCCATGATTACAGGAACTTTGCATTCTTCTGGTATAGAGACGGGCCCTTTAGAGGGTGAGAGAAGGGTAAGATTAGCACTGAACCTATCTGCCAGGATATTGGCAATATCAGTTGGTTCTGTATATTTAGTGCCATTGTGCTGTAACTCAGAGCAGATCTGAGTGTTGCCATTGAGATTCTTGACATAGCTATAGAATGCTTTGTGGTTGTCTTTAGAATCAGTGGTGATTTTGTTTACGTAACAAGCTTTGGAGGATTTTATGAGGGATCTCAGCTTCTTACTGAAGCTGACCAGGGAGTTCCTCCAATCATGGGATTTTACTCTTTTTTGCAAGTTTCTTTCTTCTGTTGTAGAGTTTGTTTGTGGCAGTGGACCACCAGATTGCTTCCTTTTTTTGGAGGATAGCATCTTGGTACTGTTAGGCATAGCATGATCCATGCACTCATGTAATTGCTTATAAAGTACATCTGTGTAGGATTCAGCAGTCAAACCTCTATTGTCCATCTACATGGGTGTCATGAAGTTTGTCACTTCTGCCTTAAGAAGCATAAAGTTGGCTTTGGATATTTTTTTTATGGTGGTTTCCATAATGGGGGGTGGGGCAGGATGTGGATGTCTAGGGTGATTAGCTTGTGGTCATATCTGACCAATGAAGAACTGACTTCTGGTTTGGAACAACAGTCGCCCATGTTGGTAATGACCAGGTCTAGTCTAATGCTTCCCCTGGTGGGGGTATGGATAAGTTGATCCAAGGCGTTGGAATTTATAAATTCCAGAAACCGGTGAGCAAAAGAGTTGGTACATGAGTAGTTTTCCCAGTTAATGGTGGGGTAGTTGAAATCCCCCATTATGAGGGTGTTGGGTTGTACCCTAATATTTTCCAGTGTATCAAGAAATGAGGAGTGGGAATCCTGGGGCATGATGGGGATCTCTAGCAAGTTACAATTTGGGTTGGGGTCTTGCCCAGAGTTAGTTGCACTTGGATAATCTTGGATGCATTATGCTGAGCAACTAGCCTGAAGGTGTGGATATCCTTAATGAATATGGACACACCTCTGCCTTTAGTGTTTTTTTCCAAGTTAGGTGGCTGAAAGGTGTGGCATGAATCATAGCCTGGTAATGCAGGGGTGCTCTCTGGAGCCTTGAACCAGGCCCCTGTCACTGCACAGATGTCGATGTTCTCCATTTTGAGTGCCTCAAGAGAATGCATTTTGAGGTTTAGACTTCTAGTTGCAGTAAATCCATAAGTATTGGGTCAGAGGGTATCTTGTATGCTAGACACAAGTTACCTGTTAATAGTTTGTAGGATACCAAGTATAGTGACAGGCTTTGAGTTGGCTGATGTAGGGCATATTGTTTAGGCCTTATATCCTTTCAGAAAAGGTACCTCTGTGGGTGTTTCAGTTGTTGCAGGTATTTGGACAGATACATGCCAAAGGGGGCATTATATGTGATGATTGGTCTAATGAGGGCTGAGTAAAGGGGGATAATGACATCCCTAGATCTAGATACAATCCCTTTGTTTATAAGCTGTGCAATACTGAAGGACTTTCTTATGACAATAGACAAATATAATGGTCGAAAGTTAGGTCTCTGTCCACATATGTTCCCAAATCCTGAACAATTATGTCATCTCTTAGGAGTGTTTTGCCAATGTGGTAGATTCCCAGAGTAGATGACATTCCAGAAGATACAGTGATATATTGTTTGGCATTTAGTTTCAGTCCATGAATGTGGCACCAGTTATTTATTTGAGACAAACCTTCATGCAGTATGGCTAAGTCATTTGGGGATTCAGTGAGAGATCCTAGTTTGCAGTCACCTGCAAACTTACTCAGCCACAGCCCTTTGTTAATAGTTTTTACTTCAGTGAAGTAGATGGCAAACAGAAATAGTCCTAGTACAGAATGAGTGGTCTTTTTGTGAAGGTAATTTCCTCTATTTTGATTTTCTAAATTATATCTGTGAACCAGTTGGTAACCCAGTGGGTGGCACAGGAGGTTAATTTCCAGTTTATTTAGGTCTTCTATTACACTTGAGTGGGGAACTGCATCAACAACTTTAGACAGCTCAAAGTATGAGGTGTGTACCATTTTACCTTCATCAATTGCTTTGGTGACCTTTACAAAAAAACTCCATCAAGCTGAGTAAGCATGACCTGACCTTGACAAATCTAGGTTGAGATGGTCTAGTGTTTGAAGGATTCCTATATCCTTATTGATTAGTTCCATGATAAGTCTATCCATGGCTTTGCATATGAGGCCTGTCAGACTTATGTGTCTGTAATTGACTGAGTCTGTTGAAGGTTCTCCCTTATGCATGGGGAATGACTGTAGCTGTTCTCCATTTGCTTGATATAATACCTGTATGGTGGAGTGTGTGGTTTGATGGATCCTGCCACCAGACAAGCAACTAGCTGTCACTCTTTTTTGCACCAATTATTATATCAGCATAATCCCCTCAACAGATTTTTTTTATTTTACCAAAGAGAATATGGGGGCGATTGGCAAACTCTGCTGGGCAGCAGCTTGAAAAGGAGCCTCCAAGTAACCCTGCTCTTTGCCCACAATGCCTAATTTACCAATGCTTCTGTTGTTTGTAAATTTGTTTGTTAACAGTTAATGAGGAAATCTGAGTGTGCTAAGATCGGCACCATCCACATTTCCCTCACGTAAGTCTGGATGGACCTATCTCATACTGGAAAGTCCTTTGTCCATAAGTATCTCAAACAACCTAGATCTCCCTTCTTGACTGAGTGTTTCAGTGAAACTTTCTAAATATTTGTTTACATTCTTGCTCTTTAATTCAGTCAAGCTCAGGTGGTACATTTGAGGTTCATTATCTGATGGTGCTAAAGTGGATAAGTCTTCAGGTGTTATTGCTGGGTCTTTTCTTGCCTTTTAGCTCACACTCTTGGATGCAGGCTCCTTCTCAGAGGTTTCCAAGTTGGACATTAGTTGAATATCCCTCTTGGAACAACATTAAGGAGCCTCTTCAGAAAAGCTCAGGAGCTCCAAAGGGTAATTCATCAAAGAAAGCTTTTTCTTGGACCACAATGCACCGCCATATATCACCAGCCCCTTGGAGAGATGCCATTCTCCCAGCTAGTTGCGAATGAGAAGTTGGATTGTCAATTTGCCACACCAAAATTGCTGGTGTGCACTTGCAGACCAGTAAATAAAAAGCTGGTATGTACCCTTGAACATCAGCATAAACTAGGTCCAGCCACAAGTGGAGTGGATGCATCTGCACCACATTCTTCAATTATCATTACATGTAAGGCTGTCAAGTTGGGTGGATCTATAGTTAAGAGATACATTACTACAAAAGTTCTTCAGGTTTTTGGAACAAGCCAATGGTTAACATAAGGCTGAAAAGGTTGATAAGCAATTCTGATTTTTCATGCTTAACCCTGTTGAGGATGTGTCAAGGTTTGTTGTCAGGCCCCACAGAGGTGTTGTTTTTAACTCTGGGTCAAGGATTCCACTACTTGCTCAGGGGGCAGATATAGTGAAGGAACAACAAGGGAAGGCAAGGTAAAGCTTAATATAAATTGTCTGCCATGATAACTGTTACATTATCTGCATAAAATTGAATGGTGCTGTTTTATGGACCATTTCAGTGTATTGCTAATATTTTTGCATAGTTTCCCAACCTGGCTAAAGAGGGATGCATAGTTATCTTTAGTATCTGTCTTTACTATAAGTGCATAATCTGCTTTATATTTTCTAAAGGTACACTTATAATCTGTGCTAGCTTATATCAACACCATTCTTAGGGAGTGGGGGAGCTTCAATGTTAACAGTTTTTCAACAACTTTCTTTTACTGCTATACAGTTTACTGAAACTAGTGTTCCATCATATGTGTTTTTTAACGTATTGTCATCAAATGGGTATATTTTAAATGCATCATTATACTTTTAACAGCACTGATTAGTCTTTGTAATTACTGAGGTGTATGTAGAAGTCAGAGCTGAAGAAGGCATCCTTTTCAACCAGATCCATAGGAGTGGGCAACTTAGAAAATAGGTCACCTAAGAGCTACAGTTCATAAGCTTTAGAGAAATCCCTAAGGACTTATGCATTTGGTAAGATGGTGGCACTAAATGTTTAAAGGAGAATGTGTCTGATTTGTGGTCAGATTTTACAAGGGATGTAGTGATGTGGGGTGGGATACATGTCAGGGTTAGATTAGTAAGATCCACATTGAAAGCATTTACACCCATAGGTGGGAGTTTAATAAATTGCTTGATGGAAATTGCATTAACAAAAGAGCACTGGTAGGAAGTAACGATGGACAGTAGGTAAGCATGAAGAAGTTGCTACACTGCCTGAAGACACCCAGTACAAGTAGATTCATAGGTTCATAGGTAGATACTAGGCTATCTGCCCTAGGGCATTTATAAGCCTAGCCAGAGTGCATTTGGCTTCCGCCTCACTATTAGATTAGCCTACTGTGCCTCTGTAAAGTAGGTCACAGAAGGTACCCTTTTAAGATTAGTTTACTGTGCCTCTGTCTAGCAGGGACACAGGAGAGATCCCAGGGGTGAATTTGCGATTTCCCATCCACGCGTCCAAATTTCGCTTGAAGAGGGTCAGCGAGGGGCTATGTCTAACATGAAATGGGATTCTATTCCAGAGTGAGGGGAGCCTTTGGGAAATGAATCTTTCCCTCCAGCATGTCCTATTTATTTTTGTGCTGAGGTTTAGGTCCCTGGAGCATGTAGCTCTAAGGGACTTGGATTTTTTGAGGTGGAGCATGTCCATTAATTCTGGGTTTGACATGACTTTGTATGTCAGGCACAGATCGCCTCTGAGTTGGCGGTAAGCAACTGAGTAGAGCTGGAGTTTCTTTAGTCGAGCTGCATAGGACATCTGTTTGTAGCCCATGATCCTCTTGGTGAGGTACTTTTGGGGTCTTTCTAGTTGCTGCAGATGTCGGGTAAAGTACATCCCAAAAGGGGCATTGTATTCAATTATGGGCCTGATGAGTGACGAGTAGAGGGGCACAATGACCTCTCTTGATCTAGATGCGAACCCTTTCGTGATAAGGTGAGCTATATAGAAGGCCTTTCTAACCACTTTGGCAATGTGATTATCAAAGGAGAGATTACTATCTACGTTGGTCCCCAAATCTCTAATTACTTCTTCTGTACTTAATGGATTACCACCTATGTGGTAATTTGTGGGCACCTTGTTTTTCCCAAAGGGGATGACTATGCACTTTTTAGCATTTAGCTTGAGGCCGTGGCTCTGGCACCAAGCATCCATCTCTGTGAGACCCTTTTGGAGGATGCTTGTGTCAGCTGGAGATTCGATTATGGCCCCCAGTTTGCAGTCATCTGGGAACTTTGTCAGCCATAATCCCCAAGTGTTAGCCTGAACCTCAGAGAAGTATATACCAAACAAGAGAGGTCCCAGAACTGAGCCCTGTGGGATGCCACTTGTAACTGGTTTGGATTCGGACATGGCACCTGCGATTCTAACCATGTGGGTTCTATCTCTGAGCCAGTTTGCAACCCATCTTGTGATATAGGGGTCGATATTTAAGCTGGTAAGCTTATTTATGATGCCCAAGTGGGGTATTGTGTCAAAGGCTTTTGCGAGGTCCAGGTAGGCTGTGTGGACTGCCTTGCCCTCATCTATGGCTTTGGTAAATGTTTCAAAGAAATCAACTAGGTTTAAGAGGCAAGATCTGCCCTTAACAAAGCCGAATTGGGTAGGGTCCAGTGTCTGGAGGCTCCCAATGTCTTTGTTTATGAGTTCCATGATAATATGCTCCATAGCTTTACAGACCAGACTAGTCAGGTTTATGGGGCGATAGTTTCCAGGGTCCGTTGTGGCACCACCTTTGTGGAGTGGGACCACTGTAGCTGTACGCCATTCTTTGGGTACATATCCTGTAGTAAGGCTAAGTTTGAACAGTGACTTAATGTGAGGGTTCAGTTCTTCTTGGAGCTTGTGTAAGACACAGCCTGGGACACCGTCCGGTCCCATAGATGCTGTGTTTTTTGCTTTGGAGAGGGCAGCTTTCACCTGTGCATCTGTGATGTCAGGGAGGTTACATTCAGTTGGGATAGGCATTTGCTTCTTTGGGGGGAAGGGGGGGGGGAGTTTGCACTGAATCTGTCTGCCAGGATGTTGGCTATGTCTGTAGGTTTGGTATATTTTGTACCGTTATGCAACAATTCAGAGCATATCTGGGAGTTTCCTCCCATGTTTCTGACATAACTAAAGAAGGCCTTGTGATTATCTTTTGTGTCTAGGGCAATTTTTCTTTCAAAACTGGCCTTTGATGATTTTATGAGGGATAGACGTTTCTTGCTAATACTGATCAGAGATGCCTTTCCTTTTTGGGATTTTGCTCTGTCATGTAGTAGCTTCCTCCTTCTGTTGTATAGCTTATTTATGGCTGGGGTCCACCAGACCGGTCTCCTGTTTTTGGAGGAGTGAGTCTTGGTTTTATTTGGGATAGCACGATCCATGCATTCCTGCAGGTGCTCATAGAATGCATTTATAAAAGATTCTGGGGATTGGGCTGTATTATCCTCCAGCCCAGGGGCTTTGAAGGATTCCACCTCAGTCTTGAGAAGTGCAAAGTTGGCTTTTGAGAAATTATTTACAGTGATTTCCTTGGCTGGGGGTGCGGACAGGATATGGATGTCCAGGGAAATTTGTTTATGGTCTGATCTTACCAATGAGGGGTTTACCTCTGGTGTGGAATATAGAGTCCCCACGTTGATGATGACCAGTTCCAATATGTTGTTCCCTCTTGTGGGAGTGGTGACCAGTTGTTCCATTGCATTAGAGTTTATAAATTCAAGGAACAGTTGGGCGAGGGTATTTGGGCTTGAGTAGTTTTTCCAGTCAATGTTTGGGTTGTTGAAGTCACCCAATAACATAGTGTTTGGAGAGACCTTCATATTCTCCCGTGTTCTCAAGAATGCCAAGTGGGGTTCCTGTAATAGGGAGGGTGTTCTGTAGCAGGCTACAAACTGAAAGGCAGTTTTGCCCGCTGTTAGTTGCACATGGATGGTTTCCGATGCTTCGTGCAGTGCCACTAACATGGAGGTGTAGGTATCTTTGATGAATATAGATACTCCCCCTCCTTTTGTGCTTCGGTCCGAGTTTTGGGGCCGAAACGCATGGTATGAGTTATAACCTGGTAGTGCTGGGGTGCTCTCAAGTGCTTTGAACCAGGTTTCTGTTACTGCACAGACATTGATTTTCTCCATACTGAGGAGAGTCTCAAGTGCATGCATCTTGAGGTTTAGACTTCTGGCATTGAGTAGCATTACCTTTAGCTTTTTTATCTTTGGGTTGTCTATGGAGGTGGGTTTGTCCTTTGAGCCTTTCCTAAAAAAGGCACTATGGGGGTGGCAAGAGCCTTGACCAGTATACAAAAGCCTAAGGGTGACAGGTGCAAGCCATCCCTAGTGAAGCAACGTGGCTTGTCAAGCATGTCATCCCAGGCTGACAGACACTGGATCCCCTTTGAATGACACCAATACTTTAGCCAATTGTTGAAACTGATCATTTTGTCTTTATACTGTGGCATCATTCTTGGTGAGGGCAAGATGCTACTCAAGGTCAGGGACATACCAGCCTGGGCTACATGGTCAGAGAGCTCCTCTATGTCTCTTTTCATGTAGTCCAGGGAGATACGTCTCAGGTCATTCACACCAGCATGGACAATGATGGAGTCATACTTGTACTTGCTTTGGAGTGACCTGAGTGCTTGCATTATGTGGTGGATCCTGGCACCTGACAGGCAGTTTACAATAACCTTCTCCTTGTTCAGTTTGGTGAGTGGGACGTCAGTGTGCCGGACAATAGAGTCCCCTATAACAAGTGTGTTGTTTGGCCTTATGGGCTGTGACTGTGAGGCATACTGATTTTGTGAGATATGTGATTTTTGGGTATTGTTGAGGGGTGGCTGTTGCTTGGATATCTGCTTAGGAGGTCTTTGCTGTTTAGGTAGATTTTTATTTAGAGCCTCCGAGTATGTTTTTGTGTGTTTATGTGTTGGGTATGCAGATGCAATAGGTCTGTGTGAGACTGGATTTGTGGTGTGGGTGGTTACCTTTTCCTCCTTACTGACTGTGCCAGTCTTGGGTTGAGAGAGCTCTGCCTCCAGTTTGGCTGTGTAACTGCATCTCTCACATGTATTAGAGTTTGCTGGAAGGAGGAGAGGGTTGTCTGTGTACATAAGGCAATTGTAACATTGCCTCAAAATTCCCAGATTCACCAGCTGGACTGGAGAGTAACCTTGAAAATGACCCTTGGACATGTCAGATTAGTATAGGGAACTGTTTTTTTTACTGATCAGATTAGGGAAGGGAACTGATTTTTCACTTGATCAGGAAGGACCAATCGGGAGTCTAATACTTATGAGAAGTCATGGAGGGTGTAGTGCTTTAGTTAGTTAGTGTTTCCTTATAAGAGCTGAGCAAGTGCAGGACTTTAGAAAGAAAATAGAGTGATTACTTTGAGAGTTTGAACAGTTCTAAGGGAAAAAGTGAAGAGCAGACTTTGTGGAGCCTGAAATAGTTTAAACCTGTTTAGGTGGCGCTGCCCGACACTGCTCAGTGCGCAAAACCATGCAAAAAGAGAGTTGTATAGTTTTAAGAGAGAGAGATCAAGGAGTTTAGAATTGACCCAAAATGGCAAATAAAACTACAGCTTCTAGGTAGTAACCACTCCTCCAGGGACAGGCAGGCTGTTCAGTGTTAACCACTCCCACTGGTGAACACAAAGACTTCCCTTTAGCCCAAGCAAGCACTGGCCTTCTAGAAACTTCCAAACAGTTCAGAACAGCAAATCTGTAACTGAACTTTCTTAACTTTCAGAAAGTGGGAAAAAAGCAAGATTTTTTTTGTTTTGTTTTCTTTTTATTGTAGTTTAAAGGTAGCAGAGATACACAAGCAGCAAAATAATCACAACAGTGCAATAAATGACCCCACACTTGAGTGCTAAGCCAAAATCAGGTAAAATACAGTTTTTAGAGAAAAAAACGATTTTAAATTAAGTGCAACACAGGAAATGCAGTAAACAGGCTCTAGATGTGTTCCAAGTACTGTTACTGTTACAGATATAAACTTTAGCAAGCCGGAAAATGCCAAAACGTAGGCAGCAAAGCTGTAAAACTTAACAAAAAATCAGAAGAAAATACTTAAAATCACAAAAGTGGCTCCTTTTCTTCTCTCAGCGTTTTCTCCTCTTGGTAGGTGCTTCACCAACAACTAGCAAGCCTGAAAAGATGCCAAAACCACGAGGCAGCCTGGTTTTAAGACTGAGAGATCAAGGAGTTTGGAATTGACCCAAAATGGCCAATAAAACTACAGCTTCTAGGTAATAACCACTCCTCCAGGGTCAGGCAGGCTGTTCAGTGTTAACCACTCCCACAGGTGAACACAGAGACTTCCCTTTAGCCCAAGCAAGCACTGGCCTTCTAGAAACTTCCAAACAGTTCAGAACAGCAAATCTGTAACTGAACTTTCTTAACTTTCAGAAAGTGGGAAAAAAGCAAGATTTTTTTTTTTTTTTTTGTAGTTTAAAGGTAGCAGAGATACACAAGCAGCAAAATAATCACAACAGTGCAATAAATGACCCCACACTTGAGTGCTAGGCCAAAATCAGGTAAACTGCAGTTTTTAGAGAAAAAAACGATTTTAAATTAAGTGCAACACAGGAAATGTAGTAAACAGGCTCTAGATGTGTTCCAAGTACTGTTACTGTTACAGATATAAACTTTAGCAAGCTGGAAAATGCCAAAAAGTGGGCGGCAAAGCAGTAAAACTTAACAAAAAATCAAAACCTCAGATGGGGTGAAAGGAGACTGCTGTTCCATAATCCCGATGTATAGGAAAGAAGTAATATAAGTATTCAAGATTTTGGGGCACGACGAAGCAGGATGCAGTGCACCAGCCCAAATTATTATGTAAATTAGAGGAATTAACAGCTACTATGTGCATCTTTCTAACTAAGGTCTTTCTTTGAATAGAGCAATTAGAAACTAGTATATGCTACACTGTATTCTAACTAAGGCAGTACAGCTGTTAATTAGTGATATAATTCTCTGTCTACAGAAGCATAACTGGTATAACTAGATCTATCTACAGTTGTATAACTAGTATAACTAGCTCTATCTACAGGATGCCACAAGCAATAAAAGACACTTTACATGTGAAACCTAGTAATTATCTACGTCTTAAAATTATAAGAAGAATTTCTAGCTGCAGACATCCAGTCTCCGAGCTTGAGATCAAACACAGTTGTAAAATCCTTTGCTTATCAGCTTTCTTCCAGCAGGGTGCACTGTGGTTACATTTCTGAAGCTCAGAACATACATAGTTTTCTTACATTTTTCAAACAATCCTGTGGATCATATTAATATTTACAAGGACATAGAATTATTTACAAAATTCTGTCTTGCTAGGCTGGCAGACTTCACAGTGACTACAAGTAATTTGTGTGGATTTGCAAACAATTGTGTGTTGCACAACTATTTAAGAAGGAGTAAACTTCAGGTCACCAGAACTAGTAGGAAAGAACAGCTACCCACTGGCTACTATTTAGTGTGGGTTCGTGTGGTTCTGCATGCCATGCAGCACTGCAAAGATTAACTCAAATCAGAATTAGGCCATGCAACAAACACTAGACAATACAAAACAGCTTAAAAGCCAATAT
The DNA here is from genome assembly GCF_019279795.1 of Protopterus annectens. Lineage (NCBI taxonomy): Eukaryota > Metazoa > Chordata > Ceratodontiformes > Protopteridae > Protopterus > Protopterus annectens. The sequence continues at coordinate 349,418,855 of NC_056733.1, read as the reverse complement.
GAACTTTTGGTGCTAATTATCCACCAACAGATAAATATGTACAATATTGCAAAATACACCATCTCTCACAAAAGAAAACAGCAAAGTACAGGGTCCAGATATGAAATATTAGCCAGCAAGCCAGAAAAAAATAAAAAATAAAAAAGGTACCTCTTCTGGTTTTGAGGGATCATTAGAGTAATTAAACCAGTTTACCTTTAGAAAGGCGAGTCACACTAGGGCAAACACCAAATGTTCGAAAGTACATTTTCAAGATCTCACAATGTCGACCTGAATATTTTTGAAACACTAAAGGTTGGCTGCACCATGTAATTCGCTCATTAACCATTCACACAATAGTAGTACGACCTTAACTACCGTTGCATACGTAAGTACGTAGCTTCCGCATTCTGTGTTAGGCTACTAGATCCCAAATGCACTGGTAGCACAATGAAAGCTTGTAATTCGTTGGTGTGAATTATTTTGTATTGCAGATTTCATCACAGAATGGACATATGAACCCATGTAAATGACTTTTGAAAGGCCAACGATTAACAAATAATGACATGTAGCTCCTGGTGTTGGTTCAGGTTACGTCACTATGTGTTTTTCTTGAATTATGTCGTAGACAGTAGCCAATAATCTATATTCTGTGTCCTGATGGCATCCCTGAAAGTAATCTAACATGCAGGTATTTTAATCTTAGTATGGAATGATGTTACCTGAGTGGTATATAGTCTATTGTATGTAATGTAGACTACAAACTGATTGATGACAGTATAACCGAAAGTTGTTTGTCCCTGCTGTTGTACCGCAAGTCTTAATGATTAAACTTTATTGGGGAGAGAGTATGCTATATGTTTATTGGTTATGGTGTGGCAGGAAATCCTTTAAAGCTGAGTGCATATATGTAATGCAATGGACAACAGTGCAATAAGTAACAAGGTGGTTTATATGTAGCAAGTGTATGTTGTGGCACAGCACACAACAGAAGCAATGCAAAAATATGTAATATCTAATGGCATTATATCTGTCCTGTCAGTGCTGATATGTGTGTTTCGTTGTTGATGTTCAATTGAAAAGTGAGTGTGATGTCAACTGTCTTTCATGCTGGGGAAGGTGGTTCACAAGAGTATACGTCAGGTACGGTGAATACAGTGTACAGTACAAGCAGGACCCAAAAAGGACGTGAATTGCTAATGATTGATGGTTATCAGTAATACCAAGAGAAGTGTGTAAAAGCTAGGCAATGCTGGTGTTGTACATGTAAGAATAAGGAAAGATGTAAGGGTAGTTGTGTTACAGAATCAGACAAGGATGGTTATAAACTTGTTAAGAACAACCACCATTACCATGCACCCGATGTGCTGCAAGGGCAGGTAATGAGACTGAAAGACCAACTCAAATGACGTGCAGAGCAGTCTGTAGAAGACCCCTGCAAAATAGTTGCTGAAGTGCTAGCTGGTACATCAGCAGACGTGGTGAATGAGTTACCCTATACTACAGCACTGAAGCAAACTATTGGGAGGCAGAGGTATAAACAAAAGTTGACCATGTTTAAAGACTTCCATTGCATGAGGGAATTGACTGCAGATATGCTACCCTTGAAGACTTGTACATTTGTAATATGGCAAAGTGCAGATACGCCTACTGACACAAATGTTGTTGTGATAACCACTATGGACAATCTCCGTATGATGTGTGAGTAGGAATACATACTGGCAGATGCAACCTTCCCCATCAGCACGAGTGAATGCGGACAGATATATACATTACATTGTGCACTTAATGGCGATGTGAGCAAAATGGTAGTACAAGTGGTGTATGGGAAACTGCCCAGTAAAAGTGAGAATTGTTATGATAAGTTTTGGGGAATGATACTGCAATTATGCAAGACTGTTACCCAACATGGTTCTGACCGATTTCGAACATGCTGTAGTTAACTCTATTAGGAGACACCTACCCAACAGTAGCTAAGGGCTGTTGGTTCCAGTTTTGTCAAATAGTGTGGCAGAACATCCAGAAGTTGCATCTGGTAGGTACCTTTGGTAGCAGTTTGTCTTTCACCATGGTATGCAAAAAAAACATGGTTGCACCTGAAGATATCAGTACCACTTTCACAAAAATCGAAGCTGATATGCCAGAGGAGGGCAAGCCATTATCTATCTTCTTTAAAGAAACATGCATCCATGGTAGACCACGTGTGTATGGTATGCGTGGGAATACGTCTGAGAGGGTACCCCCTCTGTTCGATAGCTCCTTCTGGAACCAACATGATACCTGTGTGATGGGACACCCACGTAGTCAGAATGCAGTAGAGGGGTGACACAGGAAACTACGGAGTTTAATGGGTAAAAAAAATTGTACATGCTGGATATCTTGGATGCAGTACAGCTGGAGCAGAACCATGTTGATGATCTAAGGTGTAAACAGTTGCTCTGTCTGCCTTCATCCCCGAAAAGGAGAAGATTGCTTGATAAGGAATCCATCTTCACTAATTTACTGGCAAAGAGAAATGAGTTCACAGCAATGGGGTTTGTAAAGTTGGTCGCTAAATACTGCTCCTTTTCATAAAGATGCATACACTTCCTTGCATTTACTGAAAGGGACTTTGTTTCATTGTGTTCAAATGCTTATGTGGAACCTGTCTTAACGTGTTTTAGCACACACTGGCTTGTTTGTGTTCATGGGACAATTCTAATGCACTAATAGTGGATGTTTGCTGTTCTTTCATGAAGATGGTGATGTTGGCACTGTTTACATGCATGGGAAGTCGGGTGCATTGGTGCAGTTCAAAAAATGTCGAAAAAAATATTCCACTATATGATTTTTGACATTTTTTGAATTTTGCAGTTCTGGATTTGCTCATGCGAGTCGCATAAATGAATATTCACACAAGTCTGTTTCGCTGTTATGAAAGTAAACTAATTAAACCAATAACTGTTTGCTCAGGTACAAAACTTCAGACAACTCAAATGAAACAAGTGCTAGCTCAGACAATGTAGCACAACTCATAATCAAAAAACAAATAACTAATAGGAACTTTCAGATTGCCTGAAACACAACTAATTCTCCTTCTCCCACAAGAGAAAACATGAAGTGATTCTAAACATAAAATATTGGGAAGGAACTATCAGCTGAAGAGGTCCAATCCCTAGTGCTGACAGATCAGTAGAGTAGTTAAATCTAACAAATCTGTTATTCTGGCAGTACTAAAAAGAACTTTTAACTGTAATACCAATTTAACTCTCATTTCATTACAACTGTCACCTCACTTTTAAACAACAACAAATCTAATCAACCCCTTACAGTGCCTAGCTCTATAACTCTAAACCCAACTACTTCTCTTTTAAACCCATACAAACCTCTTATATCAAAAAACTCCTATCAAAACTAAAACCTACCTGTCTAACAGCTGACCAACTCCCTAATGACTTCTTAAAACTTCTGCAAGCTACATCACCTTTCCCCTATCTATCAAAATCAATGATTCCATCCCAGAACAATATGTACCCATACTATGGAAAATATCCCATATCATCCCCCTCCACAAGGGAGGCCCATCTAAAGATATCTATAATTATTGGCCCATTGACATTTTCTTACCCCAAGCCAAAATCTTAGAGAAATATATCCATAAGCAGCTCCCAGACCACCTCATTACAAATAACCCCTTATCTAGTTCACAGCACAGTTCCATCCAAAACACAGTACCTCCACAGCCCTCATAAGTTTCACTAACTACATCAGTCTCCTCAAAAACAATGGACAACTAGTTTCTACTATATTTCTTGATATGTCCAAAGATTTTGATACTGTATCCTACCAACTACTACTCAACACTCTAGTCTCCTCCAACCTCAACTCTACAGCTCTCAACTGTTTTTTTAGCTACCTTATTAATCGACAACAGGCAACTAAATAGGATAATAAACTTTCCATACTTCTTCCGGTGTATGTTGGGATTCCTCAGAGTTCCATCCTTGGCCCTCTCCTTTTTATTATATTCACAAATAGTCTAAACACTGCCACTAAATCCGCTTCTATCATTCAATATGCTAACAATGCTTCTCTTATTTGCTCTGCTGCCATACTCCAAGAACTCCAGGATAAACTGCAAGTCATTTCCAGATATTGAAAATTACCTAAATGAACTTGAACTCATCCTAAACTCAAACAAAACAAAATGAATGATCTTCTCTCACAGGAAATCCAAAGCAAAACTACCTCCTCTCTCCATTTACTCCACTAATGGCACTATAATAGAACCAGTTAACCAAACAAAACTACTTGGTGTCACAATAGACAACAACCTAACATTCAATAAATGCATATCACTCACGATAAAGAAAGTTCACATCAAACTTGGTGCTCTATATAGGCCAAACCTTACCTTGCTCAAAATGCTAGACTAGCCACAGCCAGATCCCACCTCCTATCTATTCTTCTCTACTGTTCTCAACTTTTCACTAACCTGCACAAGTCTGATTTACATCTACTTGATTCCTGCTATAACAAAATAGCAAAATGTGCTGCTAATATACCCAACAGGACCCATCATTGCCTTATTCTTTAAAAATGACACTGGCTTGAATTTCCCAATCTGTTATTCCTCAGTGAGCTCCCCACTGCCCACTGTATTATCCACAAACCTGAAAAACTGCTCTGAACTCTCCACCTAGTGCAACTAAATACCAACCCCAGGACCCTTAGATCATCCAATAAACTTATACTCAAGGTTACAAAGTCCCATAATTACTTCAGCGACTCTCTCTACTCCTTCAAACTAGCCAAACAGTGGAAAACACATATCATCATAGCTACAAAAAACTCCTAAAGGAATACCTTACTCAACAATGGCTATGCTCTTGTAACACTCCTGGCTAGTTTCTCATGGCTTCGATCAAATGTTTTCTATTCTGCTATCTTCTTGTCTTACTACTTCCAAATGAAAATGCCACAATGGTTTTTAGTTATATATCTAATGAGGTTCATATTACTATCTGTAATAAGGTTTAAGAAATGTAATGTTTTCTGTTTTACATTCACCTTTTTGTAAATTGTGATTGTTGGCAACTGTCAAACTTTTTTGTATATTGTTTGTAAATCTTTTTAAAAATGTAATCTTTTTGTACTGTTGTTATGGAGCTTATCTCCCCGGGTTTCCAATGAAAATGGGCTACTTGTCCAGCCAGACTCTACCTGGTTAACAAATGTAAAATAAAATAAATAAATAAATAACACTTACCAAAGGTATGCTATTAGTTACTTTTTATTGCTTCCTGGCTTGTTAAGAACTTATAGAGTCTTCATTTATCCAAATGTTTAATGGCAGAATTCAGTGTGACAATTTCCTATTACTGATAGTAACTTTTTGCAGTCACAGAAGCATTGTTTTTTTTTCAGGGAGTCAAAAGTCAGGTGTATATAACAGTGTCTTGCTATAGGTAAAATAGTTTTCATGCATGTTAATGAACTACAAAACTATTTCACAGTTCTACTTTTACAGTACAGCATTTGTGGGACCTATTCATACCTCTCAACCTGGAAAGATCAAAAATCTGAACAAAGGCCCATGAAAAATAGGTACAGATCTATGTGTTAATTACCCTAAAATATTCATAAATAATTGTGTATCCCCACCCACGCCAGTGGAAGTTCAGAACCAACTTTCAAATGCAAACTGAAAAACAGACAACCAAAATATGGCCCTAGAGTCCCCCTGCAGCCATTCTAATGTCCCATTACTTGGCTATTTCACCCCATTTACCATAAACATTGTAATGTGCATACTGCTTTACTTCTATGATGAATATTTTGATTTCATTTAAAACTTTTATTTTACATTTTATAGCACAAACACTAATGGAAATCTGCTAAACAAAGCAATACAGTCTCACAATGAACATAGACTTAGCATTAAAACTTCTCTGCCCTTGAAACTGACATTCATTGAAACAGCATTGAAACCCACATTCAAAGAAAATGCCTTTGGCCAGTGGCAGATAAACATTACCTTTGGGCTGTTTTCAAATCATAGTCCCCTTACACATGATACATACATGGGTTCTTTGATACACCTTCATGACTGCATTACATTATATTCCTTGTAAAATACAGCACACTTGTTAGAGCACGTTTTAAATTTATTGTTTTGAACATTTTTCTAGTAAGCAATGAAACAAAATGCATGAACCAATAATGACAAAACTGCCTGATTCAGAACACTTCCATCATAAAGTCTACTCAAACTTCTCCAATCCACCAGCATCAGTAAATATGCACAATTTCTGCAGAAGTAAAAGTCATCTAAATAATTCCACATTAAAGAGCTCTGTAAGACCTGTAACTAATGAAGAGGTTGTTGTTAGCAAACAACTTAACATTTCATTGTTTCATCTACAAATAAAGTGTCTGTTGCCCTTGAGGGATAAATTGCCTATGTTACATGAAAAAAAATATAAGATAGTAATATTGTAATAGGGAATTGATGGCAAACTGATAACAGGTACATAGTTACTAGGTATCTCTGCCAAAGAGGACATTCTCAGGACTGCAGCATCCACCCCTTTTAAAAGTACAACACAGTACAGTATCATCAATCCAAATATATACTGTGGGAGCAGAACCCACACCCTTCTGCATCAAAAGCAAGTATTCTACCTGTTATACTACTAACACAAGCAGACTTGATATAAGCAGTGCTGCTTATATCAGCTCTATTTATGTTGTTAGTAGCACAACAGGTAGAATGTTTGCTTTTGATGCATAAGGCTGTGGGTTCTACTCCCACTGCAGGAGTAGATATGCAGAAGGCTGTGGGTTCTAGTCCCACTGTGGGATCAGAACCCACAGCCTCCTGCATCAAAAGCAAATATTCTACTTGTTGTGCTACTACAAATATTCGACCTGTTGTGCTACTAGCAATACAAACAGCCTTTTCATAAGCATCACTAAACATCTCTCCCCCCTGAAGAACTGTGCAGCACAAGAAATCTGGAAAAAGACAACATTTATTGGGGAAGAGGAAAAAGCCCAAAACCAGTGACACATTTTAAACATTGCTTGTATAATTTTAGAAAAGTTGCTAGAATAAAATGTTTTGTGTCACCATGCATTTCCTGAAAGACAGGAAGATTGAAACTTAAATGGCTGTAATTGTTTAGGGAATTCAGTTCAACTGCTGACTGATTTGCCAGAAAACCACAAATTTTAAGAGGAGCAGACCAAACGTATGAGCCAAATATTTCACATATTCTGTAAAATTTTGGACACTTGAGAACTATGGTCAACTCCTTGAATCACAAGGGGTGGAAGTATGGGTGTAGAATTTAGGCTCTTGCTCCTTGTACCTAAGGTACAGGGTTTCACACACACACACACACACACACACACACACACACACACACACACACACACACACACACACACACACACACACAAACTGGGGCATTTTCGCACACATGCACAAACTGGGACATTTTTGCACATGTACATAAACCAGGGTATTTTCACACACACCAGGAGCAGCAATCAAAAAGTATACACAAAAACTGGAGAAAACCACTTTATAAAAGATAAAATAACAAAACACAGCAAAGCTTTCAGGCATAAAACCCTTCTTCAGTGCATTACAGTTCAAAAATTAAAAACATACTAAATATATAGTGGGTCAACATCACATGACTAGCAGCCAATTAGTCATATGACACATATACATTTAAAAAACCATTGGATACATTTCATTTCAATTTAGTCAGTTGCATATATTTAAGAACAGGTTTTAAAGTGATAACATCATTAAGTCCTGGCCATCTATCTGCCTTTAATCTAATCATCCACTCATACTCCTTTAGCTCCAGTATATTATTTATATCACCTCCTCTTGGTGTTGTTGCAACTATGTCTATAACTCGAAAGAGAAATCTATGTTGAGCTCCATTTTCCATTATATGCTTATATAAGGAGTTGGTAGTTACTGCTCTATTTATCTCTGATTTATGTTCAATTATTCTGTCCTTTAATTTTCTTATAGTTTTTCCTATGTAGAAGGATGAACATTCAGAACAGGTGGCCAAATAGACCACAGATGTAGTGTTGCAAGAGGCTTTGACATTAAAAGTATATGTTCTATTCATAGTAGGATGTTTAAACTGATGACTATTTTGATCAAAAATGTCAGGACAGCAAGAACAATTATAACATTTACAAGTACCCGGCTTTACAAAAATTGGTACATAAGGAGCATGTAAATCCTTATAGCACAACTGTTGTTTTAGTGTTCTCATGTTCCTAAAGGAAAAATAAGGTCTATCATCTAATACTTTTCTAACATCCATACATGCCATGAGTATAAGCCAGTTTTTTTGTATAACCTGTTGTATTAAGTGCGTCTTAGAATTAAAAGAAGTAACAAATCTAATTTTACTATTAGATTGCCTTCCCTCATTCCTAATGATTCCTTCAGTAAATATTGGTTTCAGGGTGGTGGCTCTATCTACTACAGTTTTATTCTTAAACTCTAAAATTAGTTTGTTATCATATCCACTAGAAATCAATTCTTGTGACATAGATTCAAGTTTTAGTTTAAATCTACCATCATCTGTATTCAACTTGCTAACTCTGCCTAGTTGAGATGTAACTATACTTTTGAATACATGAGGAGCATGCATACTGCTAAAGTGTAGGTAGCATCCAGAATGTACTATCTTCTGGTGTATACTAGTATGAAAGGAGTCACAAGTCCTATCTAACACTAAATCTAAAAACACTATCTTATCTTTAGAAAATTCCATTTTGAACTTTAAAAAATTTGTACTATCATTCAAATATAATAAGAACGAACTTAATTGGACTTCAGTACCCCTCCATATCAAAAAACAATCGTCTACAAAACGTTGATAAAATACTATATTTTCAGCAAAACAATTATTGTCATTTAATACAAATTTCTGTTCCCAAACATATAAAACTAAATTAGCATAAGTGTTCGCTGTAGATGTGCCCATAGCCACACCTGACGTTTGTAGATATAATTGTTTGTTAAATAAAAATATATTATTAGTCAACACCAAATCAAGTAGGGTGCAAATGCTTTCTATCTTACGTGATGTTAAAGGGGTTTGATTCATTAAAAATTCTCTTATACACTCAATACCAAAGTCATTGGGTATCACTGTGAAGAGTGAGGCTATATCTAAAGTTACCAAAAAGATATCACCCTGCATTGCTTCATTAGCCAATGGAGTCAGCCGCCATTCCTTTAGCTTTAATAAGAAATCAGTTGTATCCTTTAAAACTGTGTTGGAATTTTTCAATAACGGATATAGTTGTTGTTGCAAATAGATAGATAGGGGCTCTGTGATCCACCCCCTCCTGATACTATTGGTCTCATGGGGGGGTCACTCATTGATTTATGGATTTTGGGGACCCCATATAAACATGGTATAACAGGGCATGATACAGTGAAAAAATTAAATAAATCTATGTTAATATCTTCCTGCAGTTGTAATTCATATATTGCCATGTTAATTTTACTAATACATTTCCTAACATCATTGTGGTTAATACTTTTAAAAGCGTTGCTATCACTCAACAAAAGTTCCATTGAATTTATATATTTCTCCTTATGAGCAAGCAGGTCCAGAGATGAAGCAAGGTATTTTGAACTTATCCAGCTTCATGTTGAATGAAGCGCACTACTCGTTGTTGCAAAAGGGATTACATTTTATCCCCATGGCCACTGATGATGTTGTGCACGTACTTACTGATCTTAAACTGTTTGTAAGAACAGTGACGCTAAAAATGTTGTTTGGTAATACATGCAGTGTTGAAACATTATGTAAACGGCGGAGTAAGTTTATACCTAGTAACGTCCCCGTGTTAACTGCCTTTCATGATCTCTGTGAGCAGGAAATTTGGGCAATTTATAAAAATAAGTATTCTGTAACATCTAGGAATTTCAACTTGACTATTTTAGAACACAAGGCTCTTAAATCACTAGATAACAACAACGAAATTATTGTAAAGTCAGCAGATAAAGGTAATGCCATTGTGATAATGGATAAGGAGAAATATATAAACAACAACTATATCCGTTATTGAAAAATTGCAACACAGTTTTAAAGGATACAACTGATTTCTTATTAAAGCTAAAGGAATGGCGGCTGACTCCATTGGCTAATGAAGCAATGCAGGGTGATATATTTTTGGTAACTTTAGATATAGCCTCACTCTTCACAGTGATACCCAATGACTTTGGTATTGAGTGTATAAGAGAATTTTTAATGAATCAAACCCCTTTAACATCACGTAAGATAGAAAGCATTTGCACCCTACTTGATTTGGTGTTGACTAATAATATATTTTTATTTAACAAACAACTATACCTACAAACATCAGGTGTGGCTATGGGCACATCTACAGCGAACACTTATGCTAATTTAGTTTTATATGTTTGGGAACAGAAATTTGTATTAAATGACAATAATTGTTTTGCTGAAAATATAGTATTTTATCAACGTTTTGTAGACGATTGTTTTTTGATATGGAGGGGTACTGAAGTCCAATTAAGTTCGTTCTTATTATATTTGAATGATAGTACAAATTTTTTAAAGTTCAAAATGGAATTTTCTAAAGATAAGACAGTGTTTTTAGATTTAGTGTTAGATAGGACTTGTGACTCCTTTCATACTAGTATACACCAGAAGATAGTACATTCTGGACGCTACCTACACTTTAGCAGTATGCACGCTCCTCATGTATTCAAAAGTATAGTTACATCTCAACTAGGTAGAGTAAGCAAGTTGAATACAGATGATGGCAGATTTAAACTACAACTTGAATCTATGTCACAAGAATTGATTTCTAGCGGATATGATAATAAACTAATTTCAGAGCTTAAGTATAAAACTGTAGTAGATAGAGCCACCACCCTCAAACCAATACTTACAGAAGGCATTATTAGGAATGGGGGAAGGCAATCTAATACTAAAATTAGATTTGTTACTTCTTTTAATTCTAAGACGTACTTAATACAACAGGTTATACAAAAAAACTGGCTTATACTCATGGCATGTATGGATGTTAGAAAAGTATTAGATGATAGACCTTATTTTTCTTTTAGGAACATGAGAACATTAAAACAACAGTTGTGTTATAAGGATCTACATGCTCCTTACGTACCAACTTTTGTAAAGCCGGGTACTTGTAAATGTTACAACTGTTCTTGTTGTCCTGACATTTTTGATCAAAATAGTCATCAGTTTAAACATCCTACAATGAATAGGACATATACTTTTAATGTTAAAGCCTCTTGCAACACTACATCTGTGGTCTATTTGGCAACCTGTTCTGAATGTTCATCCTTCTATATAGGAAAAACTATGAGAAAATTAAAGGACAGAATAATTGAACATAAATCAGAGATAAATAGAGCAGTAACTACCAACTCCCTATACAAACATATAATGGAGAATGGAGCTCAACACAGATTTCTCTTCCGAGTTATACACATAGTTGCAACAACACCAAGAGGAGGTGATATAAATAATAAACTGGAGCTAAAGGAGTATGAGTGGATGATTAGATTAAAGGCAGATAGATGGCCAGGACTTAATGATGTTATCACTTTAAAACCTCTTCTTAAATATATGCAACAGACTAAATTGAAATGAAATGTATCCAATGGTTTTTTAAATGTATATGTGTCATATGACTAATTGGCTGCTAGTCATGTGATGTTGACCCACTATATATTTAGTATGTTTTTAATTTTTGAACTGTAATGCACTGAAGAAGGGTTTTATGCCTGAAAGCTTTGCTGTGTTTTGTTATTTTATCTTTTATAAAGTGGTTTTCTCCAGTTTTTGTGTATATTTTCACACACAGACTGGGGCATTTTCACACACACACTAACTGGGGCATTTTTGCACAGACAAACTGGGGCCTTTTCACATACACATACACACACACACACACACACACACATACACACACTCACACACACACACACACACACACACACACACACACACACACACACACACACTAACTGGGGTATTTTCACACAATAACTGGGGCATTTTCACACACACTACACACTAACTGGGACATTTTCACACACTGACTGGGGCATTTTTACACACACACACACACACACACACACACACACACACACACACACACACACACACACACACACACACACACACACACACACACACACAAACACACACACACACACATACACACACACACACACACACACACACACACACCTGCAGCCAACAAGCAAATGAAAGCAAAGCACACACTCTCCACTCTCTTCCTGCTTGCAGCCAACAAGTAAATAAAAGCACAGCTCCTGCAGAAGCACACACAATACAAATGAAAGCCATTAAGTAAATGAAGCAAAGTTCCTCCAGCTGGCCGTTGAGTAAAAGCAAATGAATGAAAGCAGCTGGCCGTTAAGTAAAAGTAAATAAATGATAGCACAGTAGTTCCTGCAGCTGGCCATAAAGTAAATCCGCTGGCCATTAAGTAAAATTAAATGAATGAAGCATAGTAGTTCCTGCAGCTGGCCAACAATTAAGCAGCCAACAAGTAAATGAAAGCAAATCACACACTCTCCACTCTCCTCCTGCCTGCAGCCAAGTAAATAAAAGCAAAGTACACACTCTTCTCCTGTCTGCAGCCAGCAAGTAAATGAAAGCACAGTTTTTGCAGCAGCACACACAGTATAAATGAAAGCCGTTAATTAAATGAAAGCACAGTTCCTGCAGCTGGCCATTGAGTAAAAGTAAATGAATGAAAGCAGCTGGCCATTAAAAGTAAATGAATAAAAGCACAGTAGTTCCTGCAGTTGGCCGTAAAGTAAATGAGCTGGACATTAAGTAATAGTAAATGAATGGCAGCTGGCCATTAAGTAAATGAAGTGAAATGTAGCAGTAGTTTCGTAAGTAGCACACTGCCGTTAAAAAAATACGTTTTGTTGTTTCAAATGTAGCACATGCACAGTTTCTCTTGCTTAAAGCTGCTGCCATAAAAGTAAATGAAATGTACTCCTGCTTAATGTGTAGCACACTGCCATTAAAAAGTACACAGTTTCCTTGTTTCAAATGTAGCACATGCACAAGTAAATGAAATGTGGCACTTCTTTTTAATGTATTTGCATTTGTTACCTGGAGTCGAGCCGTTAAATAAGTAAAGCAGAGCTGAGAAAGCTACATGGAGCCGAGCCATTAAATAAGTAAAGCTGAGCTGAGAAAGCTGTGCTGTGCACATACAGACCAGTCTGAGAAGCTGACATCATTGTGCACACACAGATGATGTCGGGGGTAAAAAAAATCAGAAAGAAAAAAAAAGGAAATTCGTAAATTGGACCATGCAGGAATTCGTGACACCCCAATAGTTTGCCCTCAAAACCAGTATTTATCCTGGAGTTTAATACGGTTGAGAGACATGGTTACTTCAGTCTCCTTAACCCCTACTAAAAACATTTTCTTCAGCAGTGTGCACAGTATCCTTCACAGGTTAATTGACTTGTATAAGATCACACTGTAAAAGTTTTGCAGTTTTACAGTTTGACATTATTTTTTTTAACTGACATTAGAATGAAAGTATTATTTTATAAGAGTGACATTTGAAAATGACTGTAAATGACTCTAAACTGTCAGTTATAAATGCTCAAATATGATCCAACAATGTGAAAAAGTAAAACTTTAAACTGCCTTTTGGAAAATGATTTATTATGCTTGTTGGAATTCAACAGGTATGACCTTTAAGAAGACAGAAACAAATACTGCAATATTGTTATTATGTATTAGACTTTGTTTTTTGTCTGCCAGGGTTCAGCACAAACCTGCATTACTGCTTCAGCAGAATCCAAATAAGAAATGCTTAAATAGAATGCATGAAGGAAACAGAACTGTGTTGTTTACAGGGGAGATAACATGTTTTCCTTTATCCTTGCATATGAAGACTCCACAGAACATTCTTGAGCTTCAAATACTTTGGAACGGGTCTATTTTTGGCTATCAAAAAAAAATTAAATCGAGCAGCTGTACATCAAGTATTACTCAATGAACAACACTTTTAAGGAACAAGTATGTCTTTGAAGAAAAGTCATCAAATGGCCATCGATGGCCAACATAAAGGAAATGCAATCTACTACTAGCTTACTGGTAACTAAGCTTTAATAGAACCTGCAGTTTCCCCAATTTAATGCAACCTCGGAATGGGGATATATAATTAGTGGGGAGTGTGGGGGGTGTAATCCCCCACAACACAAGGATTCGGTGAACATGGGGCAACCCCCTGCTAATTTTATATATATATATATATATATATATATATGTATATATCTATATATATGCATATATATATATATATGTATATGTATGTATGTATATATATATATATATATATATATATATATATATATATATATATATATATATATATTAACTTACTGCTAAGCTAAACTAAAGTTTTATATAGTATATAGATTCAATATCTAGTGTATATTCATAAAAAGAAAAGGAAACTGTAGTCTAAAATGTTATAATTGTTCTTTGTACTGTTTTGCATCAATACAGAGGTCTATGATAGAGGCTCTAATTATAACTGACTTAAGTGTTTGAGATATGCATGCCAAGATACTGGGCCGGATTCACAATGGCTTGCACGGAGTCTAAGAGTAGAGTAAGACTCCATGCAGCCATCATGTCCGACGAGCGATCCAGGAACAGCCTGCAGGGGCGTGCAAGAGAGCTCCTAAAATGGCTCTTACACGGACAGGGCTGGGATATGCAAATTACCTCAATTGCAGGTGAAAGACATGCAAATGAGGTCGATTTGCGATTCAGGAAACCCGATCCTTTCTGAGTAAGAGCAGTGTTATTTGCAGAAATGTACTCAGTTGACAACTGAGTACCGTTCTGCAAATAGCAAAACGGAGCCATGACAGTGCCAAATAAAGGTTGCATCCAGTGCAGGAAGCATGTCAATGGCCAAATATATGGCCATTGGCAATGTTTCTTGATGCAATATGAAAAAAAATATTTTTTTTTCCTCCGATTTCCGATGTTTAAGCATAGCGCAGCACCACGCAAACAGGCTGCGCTCCAAAAACCAGAAAACTAAAAATTAAAACCCACAAATGCGGATCTTATTTAAATTGTTAATGTACAATGCAAGGGAATGGCAGGCTGAAGACAACATGGCCACCGAGTAGAAGTTGCTAAGGGGGGAAGCTCAGTCTAAGAGATGTAACCAAGCATTAGTAGGCAATCCTATGCAAAGGAGGGTTAGCTTAGTGAATTGCAAGTTTACATAGCGAATGAGCACAGTCAGGGGAGTGTAGGAGTAGGATAAGGGGAGTAACAGAGTAGAAGATAGGTGACATCACGAGTGGGGTATGTATGAAAGAAGTGAAGCTCATTGGAGCAGAGTGGCATGTATCAGCTGTCATTTACACATCATGGAAAGAGGTGTGTCAACAAGTAGGCTAGGTAAAGGCAAGAAATGCAAGGTGTATGCCATGGATAACACCAAAGTTTCTTGCTGAGCGGGTATGCACGCGTGTGCGCACCTGTAAACCCGAGTCAGACAGAGTGCGCTCGTGTAAGCGTGAGTGTGCATGTTTAAGCTTGAGTAAGCATGTATAAGGCTGTTTAAAGTGTTGTAAGCACGTTTGCGCAGGTGTGCATGCATTTTAACCTGAATAAGCAAGTTTTAGTCTGTGTAAGCATGTGTGAGCGCATGTGAGCTGCTGTGAGCGTGTTTGCGCTTGTGTGTGCGGCGCTGCCCCCCCCCCCCGAGGAAACAGAAAGGAAAAAGGAAGCACAACAAATAGTAGGAAGCTACCAGGGAGTACTAGCAGAGCTAGCAGGTCAAAACAATCAGAATCAGGCAATTACACAGGCAGTACACTAGCCCAGCCCAGCCTAGCACTTAAAACACTGCAAACAATAGTCCATTATGTTTCTCACAACAAACACTGCAGTAAGCTAATAAAAGTGAAAACTGAAAAAGCTTTACTGAGACAAAGAAATGTTAGGGGCTGCCATTGCTGTTATAAGGCGACATATGCAACATGCTGAGGGTGGTGACAATGGAAATGCTGCAGGACAGCCCACAGTGAGGAGACGGAGAAGAGTGTACAGGCCCAGGGTAACCTACCAGGGGCTACATGAGCTGGAGATAGTGGAGCACTATAGAGTGGACAGAGACCTCCTGCAGCAAATTGTTGAGCTGTGCAGGCCATGACTCACACACAGAATCAACAGAGGGGAACCCATCCCAGTGGAAACCAAGGTATGTGTTGGCCTAATAATATTAGCAACAGGTACCTTCCAGAGACCAACCGGTGATATGATGGGGATATCACAGGCATCAGCATCCAGGGTACTGCACCAGTTCCTGGATGCCATGTCAGCACATGTCGGTGATCATGTATATTTCCCCAATTCCCATGAGGTATTGGCCAGCAATATGCGTCCCTTCCAGCAAATAGCGGAATACCCTGAGGTAGTGGGTGCAATAGACTACATGCACATACGCATCAAAGCACCAGCCGGCGAGCGGGGTAGGGTCTACTTCAACTGCAAGGGCTTCCCCTCCATCAACTGCCAGGTTGTGTGTGATGCCCAGGGCATAATACTGAATGTGTGTGCTGGCTGACATGGAAGCTACCACGGTTCCCATATCTGGCATCTGATGCAGCTGTACCAGACATTTGCCAATGCGGACATCCCACATGGTCACCTAGTGGGGGATGCTGGCTATGCACTGGAGCCGTGGCTGTTGACACCCATCAGAAATGTGCACACACCTGAACAGGAACGCCATAATGAGGCACACGCACAAACACGTAATGTAATTGAGCGTGTATTTGGGCTGCTCAAGTCACGGTTCTGGTGCCTGGACACATCTGGTGGAGCCTTGCAGTACTCACCAACTACATGTACCCAAATTGCCATGGTATGTGCTATGCTACATAATATGATCCTGTGAAAACAGCTGCAGCAGGACCAGCATAGGCCTGGGGCAAACAGCCCCCCACCATTGCCAAGGCCATCACAGGCAGAGCATGACTCGGAGGAGGAACAACCTGAGCCTGCCCCGGTAGGCAGAAGGAGGCATGCCCAGTATGCTTTGGCCTTGGCAAAGAGGCAACGCATAGCACTTACTCTGGCTCAGTAGGAACTCTGGAAATGATACCTCTCTCTGACTTGCACATATAGTAAAAGGGATGCCTAAGTTGACACTACCTGCTTTCAAACATGTACAGGGAGTGTAGTATGTGCATCTGACATAGGCAGCCCTGCAGCACCACCTGAGGCATGATTGCCATGTGTTAAGCAATATAAAGCAGTGCTAAACAGCATTTACCACCATGTAGTATATGCAAACAAAATTGCACACACCAACTAGCATAACTGTGGTCAATGTTAAGTAATATTGGGCAACGTCCAGCAATGTTGATGAATATTGAGCAATGTCGGACAAGCCTGGTCTAAGTAGGGCATAGCTGAACAAAAGCCAACATGTTCATATTTGCGTAACTGGCCCTTAAGCAGTCTGGTCTGCTCAGTATGAAAATATAAAGCAGTTATGGGCCTCAAACCCAGGATACTGTGCACTATAGTTAAAGTATTGAACCACTAAACCATGCCAGTATTGCAGTGGTCAGCCTGTATGAAGGAATGTTGATATGTCTATGCAAAGTATCTCATGGAAACCCTGCAGGCACAGCATAATCCCTGTCGAGTTATGACACAAAGGTGAGTCCTGCAGTAAAAACAGAACCTGACTTCCAACACACACAGTATAAATGTTAATATTGGTCATGTTCACACACTTCAACAAATGTAGTGGATCTCAGAAAGCAACATACTGAAAGGTCACACTGGGCATGCTCACACACTTGAATAAATGAGACAAATGTCAGGCAACAAAACACGGAAAGCCTGAACTGGGCATGCTCACACACTTAGGCCATGTCTGAGTACAGCAGTGGGCCACACATATCTGACAGTTGCATTTGTTAACCCAGGAACCTCTCACTATCCAGCAATCCGCCCTGTGCACACTGTTATATGACAACAGACACATATATAATATAGTGGAACCCTGTCATAATCAAATATGTTCTGCAGATACCTAAGTTGTTCATAGAAACCGGGAAAGCAAAGACAATAAAGACCTGCAAACAGTATCAGCAATAAACATTGTGCATCCTGAACATTAGCATAGGTTCAGAGGTCGATACTAGGCTATCTGCCCTAGGGCATGTACAAGCCTAGCCAGAGTGTGTTTGGCATTTGCAACCCTGTCAGATTACTACACTGTGTGTGTGAATAGTAGGTCACACAATATATCCCATGTACATTTAGGCTAGTGTGCCTCTGTCTAGCAGGGACACAGAAGATATCCTAGGGGTAAACATACGATCACCCATACAGTTATCAAGATGTCTCCTGTAGGTGGTCAGTGGGTGGCTCTGCCTATGTGAAACTGGGATTACAATCCAGAGTGAGTGGAGCCTCTGGGATAAGAATCTGTCCCTCCAGCATGTCCTATTAACATCTGTGCTGAGGTATATGTCCCTGGAGTGTGTAGCTCCAAGGGAGTTGGATATCCTGAGGTGGAGCATGTCCAGTAATTCTGGGTTGGGTATATCTGTAAAGAACCGGAACACATCATATCCGAGTAGGTGGTAAGCGACTGAGTAAAGCTGGAGTTACTGAATCCATGTGAGTCCATAGATCTGCTTGATGAGGAACTTCTGTGGCCAGTACAGTTGCTGCAGGTGTCGGGTAAGGTACACCCCAAATGTGGCATTGTAACCAAGCATGGTTGTGATGAGTATAGGGACACAATGACCTCACTCGATCTAGATGTGAAACCATATGCGATAAGGTGGCCTATACAGAAGGTCTGTCCAACCACTTTGGCAACGTGATTGTCAAAGGCGACAGTACGAACAAGTCATGTCCCCAAACTCCTAACAACTCCTACCGTATGTAATGGAGTACTACCTATGTGGTAATGTGTGGGCATGTTGTTATTCCCAAAGGGGATGACTATGCAACTAATGGCATTTAGCTGTAGGCCCAGGCTCAGGCACCAGTCATCCATCTCTGTCAGGCCCTGTTTGAGTATGCATGTGGCAGCTGGAGAGTTGATTATGGCACCCAGTTTGCAGTCAAGTGCGAACATGGTCAGCCATATTCCACCTGTGGTAGCCTGTACATCAGACAAATATATACTGAACAAGAGAGGTCCCAGGACCGAGCCGTGTGGAATGCCACGTGTAACTGGTGTATAGTCAGACATGGCACCTGCAATTCTGACCATGTGGGTGCTATCCCTGATCCAGGTAGCAATCCATCATGTGAGATATGTGTCCATATCAACGCTGGTGAGCCTATGCGTAATGGCCCAGTGGGTTATTGTGTTGAAGGGTTTTGCAAGGTTCAAGTAGGCTGTGTGGACAACAGTCCCTATGTCAATGGACCTGCTAACCGGTTAAAGAATACAAACAGGTTCAAGAGGCAAGATCTACCCACAACAATGCTGAAATGTGTAGGACACAGTGTCTGTACATTAATGATGTCTATGTGTATGAGTCCCGTGACAATACGCTCCATAGCTTTGCAGAACAGGCTAGGTAGGCTTATAGGGCAATATTGTCTGTGGTTCATTGTGGCACCAACTCTGTGGAGTGGGACCACTGTCGCTGTACACCATTCCTTGGGTACATATCCTGTAGTAACTCCGATATTGAACAGTCATGTAATGTGAGGGTTACGTCTGTCATGAAGCTCGTGTAAGATGCAGGCCGGGACACCGTCTTGTCCCATTGATGCTGTGATGTACGCTTTGGTGATGGCAGCACTCACCTGTTACTGTGTGATGTCAGGGAGGTTACACTCTGTTGTGATGGATAGTTGCTCCTTAGGGGGGATGGGGGGAAGACATCTGCACTGAACCTGTTTGCCAGGATGTTGGCAATGCCAGTGAGTTCAGGGTAAGTTTAGTCAGTATGCAGTAACTCACAGCATATCAGTGAGTGTCCACCCAGGTTCCTGACATAACTGAAGAAGGCCGTGTGATAGTCCTATGTGTCTGGTGCAATTGTCCGGCAGAAGCGGCCCTTAGAAAAGTTCATGAGTGATTGTAGCTGTCTGCTAGTACAGATCACAGATGCCTTCCCCATCTGAGATTGTGCTCTATCATGTAGTAGCTTCCTCCTGAAGTTGTACAGCTTATTAATGGCTGGGGTCTACCAGACAGATCCCCTGCCATTGGAAGAGTAAGTCCTGTTGTTATTTGGGATAGCACAAACCACGCAGTCCAGTAGGTGTCCATAGAATGTGTATGTAAAGGACTCAGCAGTCTGAGCAGTATTTGCCACTGTCTCAGGGTCTCTGAAGGATACCACCTTGCTTTGGTGAAGTGAGACATTGGCTCATAAGAAGTTCACCAAGATTACCCAGGATGGGTGTTTGGAGAGTATATGTATGTCCAGTGAGATACATGTATGTTCTGACCTTTCCAATGAGGGGTATATCGCTGGTGTGGAACATAGAGTCCCCATGTTGGTGATGATCAGTTCCAATATGTATTCCCCCTTGTGGCTGTGCTGACTGGTTGTGCCATAGCATATGAGTCTACAAATTGTAGCGACTGTTGGGCGAGGGTGTTGGGGCTTGGGTAGTATCCCCAGTCAATATTTGTGTATTTGAAGTCACCCAATATAATGGTGTTTGTGGAGACCTTCATATTCTCCATAGTTCCCATGAAAGCCGAGTGTGGTTCCTGAGTTTGGGAGGGTGGTCTGTAGCAGGCAACAAACTGAAAGGCAGTTTTGCACAATGGTAGTTGTATATGTATGGTCTGTGATGCTTTGTGCAGTGCTACTAACCCAGAGGTGTGTGTATCTGTGATGTATATGGATACCCCCCCTAGTTGTGTTGTCTGTTCCAAGTCTTGTGGTCAAAAACCATGGTATGAAACATAACCTGGTAGTGCTGATATGCATAAGTGAGCCTGAACCAGGCATCTGTTAGTGCACAGATATCGCTATCCTCCATACTGAGGAGAGTCCTGAATGGCCGCAATATGAGGGTAACACATCTGGTGTTGAGCAGCATTACCCTTAGTTTCATTTAACCAGTAATGTCTATGGAGGTGGGTTTGTCTTTTGAGCCCTGCTTAATAAAGGCACTATGGTCGTAGCAAGAACCTTAGCCAGCATTCGAAAGTCCAAGGGTGACAAGTGCAAGCTGTACATAGTGAAGCTCCGTGGCATGTCGAGCATGTCACCACAGGCTGATAGACACTGTATCCCCTATGGATGACACCAATTTGTTAGCCAACTGTTAAACGTGATATGTTTGTCTGTATACTGTGACATCATAATTGGTGGGTGTAAGATGCTAGACAAGGTCAGGGGTCATACTGGCCTGGGTTACATGATCAGAGTGTTCCTCCATGTATCATGTCATGTGGTCCAGGGTGTAACGTCTGAGGGTTAACGCACCAGCGTGGACAATGATGGTGCCAGTCCTGTACTTGCTTTGGAGTGACCTGACTGCATGTGTTATGTGAAAACAAAAACCAGAAGACAACATTACCCTGTACTTGTGAACGCCAAGGGAATTCTTGTATAGTCCACACTTGTAAATTCTCCACACTCAAATGGCTGCTTTAGACAAAATCCAGGATAAAATCAGTTATGTTAAATGCTAAATAAATGTCCACAAAGAGGTCCTATGTGACAAAATATCCATATGAATCAAGTAGTAAAGAAGATTTCTCCAAAAGCTTTACTGAACCAGTACTGTGTTATGTAGCAGATCCTGTTACCCGACAGACAGCCCAAAGTGACTATTCCCTTGTTTGGGCTGGTGAGTGGTACGTCAGTGTGTCTGACAATAAGGGTCGCCTATTACAAGTGTAGTAGGTGTGTTGTTTAGCTCAAAGGGCAGTTACTGTGTGGCACACTGACGTTGTGAACTATGTGATATGTGGGTATTGTAGTGGGGTAGCAGTTGTGTGTGTGTCTGCTTTGGAGGTCTCTGCTGCTTAGGCAGAGTTCATTTACAGCATCCAAGTATGTCTATGTGTGATAATGTGGTTTGAGTGCTGTTGCTAGAGTATATGTGAGACTGATATGTGGTGTGTGTGGTTACCTTCAACACCTGACAGACTGTGCCAGTCATGGGTCGAGAGTTCAGCACCCTGTATGTCTATATAGGTGCATCTCACACATATATCTGAGTTTGTCGGGAGGAGGAGAGGGTTGTCTGTGTACATGAGGCAGATGTGACATCGTGTCAACATCACAATATTCACCAGCTGAACTGGAGAGTACACACAAAACCAACCCCTGGACATGCCAGGATATTATGATGACATACTCTGTAGCCTGATCACAGGGTGTTAAGTATGCAGAAGAGTATAACAGGGATTAGTGCTCTGGTCCGTTGGTGTTTTGTAAAGAGTAGCTGAGAAGGAGTCCAGACATCATGACACCTCCTTCAGCTATGTCATAAATAGCAATGTCCACCCATATATGTCCTGAATCAGGGCCAACTGTACCTGACTGACAATGCCGACATCCTGACAGACAGGCCCATATATACATACCCACCTCCCACTGACGATAGTCCATATCATCATACCAAGATATATCACATGTAGAATGGATGAGCAGCTACCCCCAATGCCAAAAGCATAGCAGCAAGTGGAATACATTGATTCCCAATATGTGTCATGCATAAACTACAGAACAAACAGATCCTGCATCTGAACAGTCAGCTGTGCCTCACCCCCTACACAGGATGTGGAACCGTTGAATGTGTTACAGCAACATATGGCACTCGCCACAAGTGTTGGTGTACAACACACCATGGGATGTACAGTCCAGTACGCCTATGAAGTCTGATCTGCAAGGTCATGGAGTCCATCATGGTTGAAGTCATAAACAGAGCTATTGGAAGCTGACATACACACAACCCTACCAACTGTGGTATGTTCATGTGCTGATCATGGTTCCCAAACATGCTAGACTGTTCGCAAGGCAGCCACCCAGGACATACATCACTGAACACAGCTACACATGTCTCACATAGACTTTGAATAGCCCTTTATCAACATCCCAGACACATGTAGTATCCACAGAACCAACAAGCTGTGCATAAATATGTGTTGACATATGAAGGAATGTCAATGTGTCCACAGATAGATCACACAAGGTAAGGATTATGAGGTCCTGTTCATGCTGTTGACACCTGCTGGCCCACATGGACCATTCCTGGAATGGCATAAAACTAAGTGTACACACATCACCATGTCCAGTCAGATGATGTCACCATCCTATAAATACAACAGGAGAAGGAAAATCAGCCAGTAAAGCAAATAGCGCGCTGTGTTAATGCGTCTCTCTCTAGTATCATAACATAGTTAGGTAGGGATTTGAATCCTGCGTGTTTGTGTGTGTGTGGGGGGGTGTATGTGTGCAGTTTCCTTTGAGAGGAGTGCCCTTTTTGGAGACTGGGAAAACTCACTAAACGAGGTACATTCCTCTTTGGAAAGTCTGATGATGTCACCATCCTACAAATACAGAAGGAGAAGGGAAACCAGCCAGTAAAGCAAATAGCACGTCATGTTAATGCGTCTCTTTCTAGTATCATAACATAGTTAGGCAGGGGTTTGAATCCTGCAAACACTGACAGTGTGTGTGTGTGTGTGTGTGTGTGTGTGTGTGTGTGTGTGTGTGTCACTGTTGGTCAATGCGGTGTGGGTTTTGGTTTTACTATGGTAGGACATATTATGATTAAAACAGTAAGTGCATTGCACACATCAGGTATCTGTGTGGCAAATATATATGTGTACATGTCCCCTCAATCAGTACATAGGTGTGAAGCCTGCATACTACATGAATAAATCTGTTTCCATTAACAGGTTGTGCCGCTGCTTCTAAGATCGTAGGTCACATATGTATGTATGTGACAAGGCCATCCACTGTTGTGATCTGTGGCCAAGGTCATCTAAGCCACACACACCCATGACAGTTACTAAAGAGTAGTGTGAGTGAGGGTATATGCCTGGGGTATATGTCAGACATGTTCATACACAACAACGACTGGCAATAATGGACAGTCTGTATAGGTGTACAACTGCCTTGTGGATATGCATTCAGGCCTATAATGTCTTATGTGATACACCGAAGGACTCCACAATACCTATGGATATGTGGATACCAAGGGACACATGACATAACACGAGGCTGTATGTACACATTGGTACCCAACAAACATTTTGAGGTCTACCATCGATGTGGTACTGACGGGATAGTATGTATAGTAAATGTGGATGACTATGCCATAGCCGGCTTACTGCTATAGAGCATGTATCAGACAACAGGCATCTGTCTGTATGATACCCTTGTGTAGGATATGCATCCCATCCAGGGAATGCATTGTAGGCCAATGCATGCATTTCCAGATGTTGATGGACACATCCCTAGTGTGTTTGCATGTACCTAAGGGGGCTATATGCCAAACAGGTGTGGTCTCAGGAATGGGTGGCCGTCAATACCACTGGTTAGTGTTAGAGTATAGTTCTGGAAGGATCCAACTGTTACTGAGTTCCCTACAACTGTGTGTCATTTGTCAGGACATCATCCAATGATTGCTTATAGTCATGCTGTTGAGGTTGTGTATACTACCAGACCGCAAATCATTGACAGATATTAACAGTATCACCCACAGCATAGTGTCAACCCATGTCATACACACATGTGGATCCATGTTAGTACATAACTGTAGTAGAATGCATACTGGCCATTGAAAGTTACTATGAGATGTTAACAATAAGTACAACAGGATATGCCACACATCCCATGTGTCCACCATGCACGTACATGCAGACAGTGCGCACCTACCATGTTCTCAGATGTACACCTGCTAATCTGTACTGCACACATCACACATGTACTATCCACTCACTAACACATGCTGGCAATACATTACACTTCAGCTGAGTGGCACATGGGTGGACAATACATACTCAGACCTAACAGTGGTGTAAACAATGCTACATTGACAATCAGAGCTTTGATACATAATGCCTGCTCAGACATACCTACAAGGATGTCATTACACTTTCATGTTGACAACTTGCTAATATTGCTACACTGCTATAATGTTACCCTGTGCATCAGCACCATGTTAGCCTGTTCCTGCATCAGTGTTACAGATGACAGGAGGCAACACAGATATCATCATATGCACAGGGTATGTTGTTGTTTGCCAGAGCCTGACACTGACCCATCCAATCGACATGTCTGTGTGTGTGTGTGTGTGTGTGTGTGTGTGTGTGTGTGTGTGTGTGTGTGTGTGTGTGTGGGACAACAGTACTGCATGGGCCAACGTTGATGCAATGTGTGTGTGTATGTGTGAGCCCTAGTTGTTTGGTTAATGTGTGTGTGTCTGCATGCACACAGCTCCACCATGTGGCTGCCATATATGGTAGTTTGTGGGACAGCCACAGACTGTACCTGCTAGGCTGTACAGATCACTGTCTCCAGCCATGGACACAGTACCTGTGCCTGGCAGGGGTGCTATGGACAGTACTGGGTACCAACCCCGACTGGGTACTGTCATCAGAGGCAGAGGTATAATGACTGGACCCATGTCCCTGCTGGGACTGGCCAGAGCCACGTGCATGTGGTCTACTAGGATGGTCAATGGACAGGCCAGCCCCAGCATGGCTGGGGCTGGTACTGCCACTACGGGAACGGCTGTGAACTGTGGGCCATCCGTGACCACTGCCAGCTGTTGCTGTTGCTGGCATGCATCCGCGTCGACATCGCAACCGTCCCACACGGTCCTGGCTCATTTAAGACATATTGTGGAGGGCATCTACTGTCTCCCCCCAATGTCTATCAATGACCTTGGTGTAAATCCGGATGGCACCAGCAAGGTCACTGATGCTGTCATTGATAGTGGTGTAATGGGCCCTCTGCACCCTAAGTCCCTGTCTGGTGTACCGTTCCATACGTGCCCGAGCCTGCATTACAGAACGGAACATAATGGATATTGTAAGACCTGTGAGGACATGTCTGCCAGGGGCAATACAACCAGCGGTGCTCTCCTGAGAACCCCTGGACCTCTGCCTATGTGGTACCATTACACGAATCCGGCTATGGCTGCTGTGAGGGGATGCAAGTGCCATGGGTACCACACTCTCCTGGTCAATGCCAACTGTATGCTGTCCCTCGCCAATGGCCATTGGTGATGAGGGATGTATTGACAGTATGAGTGTGCACATAGATGGGGTTGAACACAGTGTACTGTCAATTGGCGGACCAACGACAAACCCTGTCAAACCTTCCTGTGCCAGAATACATGTCTCATCCTCACCACTATTCGTGGCCGTGGTTTCAGGTTCCCTGCTGCTTTCAGCCACCCCTAACTCAGCACCTGTGAGAAGAAGGCAGGAAACACACTTTACAGTCTGCACATGATGCATGCACACATGCACACATGAACACATGCACACATGAACGCATGCACAAATGCACACATACACACATGAACACATGCACACATGCACACATGTACACACTAACACATGCACACATGCACACATGCACACATATACACTCCTCACCACAGCACATGCACACACACACACCAGCAATCCAACACATACTCTATAGTGGGTGAAGGTGGGTGTCAGTATCACAAGGCAAACAGTCACCACACACATGTCAGCATGCAGAATATGTGTTGCACAAGACCATGCAGTGCAAGTGTAGATGCTCCTGTTTCATGGAAGTTTACATGGCTTTGATGCAACTGTGTAGTTGTTCAGTGATTGGCAACACCCTGGAACACAATGTGTACCTGGACACAACATTGCTGTGCAAGTATTATCAGCTCTGCAATTCCCTGTGCACCATCACTCACAGGTATACATGCCATGGCTGCATGTGTTATCTGTGTGACACATAGGTTTCCATGTCTGAGTACAGTGTCTGTGTCCATAGCAGATAATAGTGGGCACAGGTGTAGCACATGCATGCTATGTACACACACGTGATGAGTGGTGCATGTTGATGTGAAGGAATCCCAATGCTCGACATGGCCAGTGTACAGTGGTTATGGTGAGTGTGGGACTTATTGCAGATATGTCAGTGTCAGCCATGGCATGGCATGCTACACGACTACAACATTAAACATCACACATATCCAATGTGTGTCATGTGACCTATACACCCACTAGCATTCCAGGACATATATGTGACACTTTGTTCGGATGGCGACTGCTGTGCATATTGTATATACTGGCATATGTAAGCACACACACAATATGCTATGCATATTCTGTATAGGTTCATATGTTTGCACACACACAACATTGAGGTGCACAGCAACGACTGCTATGAGTAGTACTGTGGTCACTGTAACTGGATGGAGTGTAGTACCCTGTGCCATCATCGTCATGCATCTTGTGGTCACTCACAGCTACTAATGTGTGCAAGACCATCACCTAGCATGCTTTACTTGAACTGCAGTGTCGTGGCTATGTTCTCAATTACACAGCCACTTTGTACATGGGTGTGTGAGGTGCACAGTAGGGAGCATTGCCTAACATGACTGTTTTATGTGTTGAAGAGTGTTGCACAGCCCCATGATAGGCCTCTATCTCTGAGGTACATCATGTGTGGGTGCATGACATGTGGGATACTGAAGTGTGACCTTACAGTGGGTGTGTGGTAATGCCAAATGTAGCATGTTTTTGTGTACTGCGTATGATACACATGTTCTGTTGTGTACAGCTGTAGCAACTATGCATATCCAATGTGCAGTACAGTGTTGCCACAAATGTGTCTGCTGCTCTGTGCAGTGCATGTGATTGAGGCAGCTGCTCATAGGTTCATAGGTTAGTACTAAGCTAACTGCCCTTGCAAGCCATTTTAAGCTTAGCCAATTATCCCTTGTGAGACTCAAACCCTGCACCTTGTGTTTGTAAGGCAAACACCTTAACCATTAGGCCACCCTCCCAACAGCTGACTTTACTGAGATGTTTAATGTCTCACAGCAAACATGCACAGCATGCATTATGCATAGGTGTGTTACGTGTACATGGCCTACACCTCACCTATGACATGCACATGTCATTACCAATATTAAAGTGTTAACACACTCACCAGCATGTACCGTCTGCCCTGCTGTCACACCAGAGGGACCTACAAGAATATGACACAGTTTTTCAGTGGCCACAACTGTGGCATTGCTACTGTGACTGTGCTAAACTACAGTAGAACAACAGTCTACAGTCACAGGTGTACAGATACTATTCCAAATATCAGTATTGCACACAATAGGCAGCACAACTGCTGAACACATAGTACATATCTCACACATGCATATTCTAACAATACAGGTAACAGTAGTCTACAGCTAGGGTGTATTACCTGCACGCTCTATGTCATCATGCTGGGTGTCTCCGGCCTCCATGATGACAAATGTGTGATGCTGTTGCTGCTGTAGGCCAGGAGCCACCATGCTTAGGAGCAGCTCCTCCACTCTGATGAGGTGGGGATGTATGGCCGCCCCACCACCTGTGGCAAGCTTTTGTCTATAGATATCAGATGCGTGCCGCTGGACATGTCTAATTAAATCACTGCAGTGATGGCGTACCTGCTCATATGTCCAGTTATGCATGCCTATGTCAATTACCCGACGAACAAGATCTTGCCACAGTGCAGTACACTCATGCTGGTGCTGGCTGGCCCTGGAAAACAGCAGTGTATAGTGCTGCGCCAGGCTGTTGTGTATTTCCTGTTCCTCCGCAGCTGTATATGACGGATTGCATTGATGAGCCATAGCCCTGGAAGACAATTAAACAATATGTGTGAGCAAGTCATGTGGCACACTTAACATTATTAGGTACAGATATCACTTAACTGCCATATATAGCATCTGTTTGTCTGTCAGAGGATACCTACGTTCAATACCACATATCAATGCTCAGCCCACAACTGGCTGACAGTGCCTGCCACACTCCATATAACAAACCAGTATACACCAGTACTCGGCACACTGTTTTGGATACAATGCACAACCTCGCCACGGGGTATATATCAAGCTAATGCATGAAGGAATATGTCATCCAATGCAATGAATGTAAAGTACATTTACAGTATTACCAATAAACAACCCTAGTCATTGATGCCATACCCTACCTAACATATGTGCACGGTTGTTAATATAGCTGGCATACTGCTGTAACAGAGTATACATGTTGCTAGGTACGCACACATACCCTGCAACACACATGTGATTGTGGGCATGGTACAGGCTTCATTACACACACATCAGACATACATACAACACACAAATGTATGCCGACACAGATGAGCATTACCTGTGTACCTTACAGTACTGTGTGGCCCTACTTACAGATACCTATGCCTGAGGTATGTAATCTGTGCAGGCTACAGGAAACACACAAGACAGTGTTACCAGGGAATGTGAACATACACCATACTGTGCTGTTTAGGCCTACAGCTTCAGGTGGTACAACAGTTCATATGTGAGCTGGATTCACCGGCATTATCACTTACTGAGCATACATGTATTGCTTCAGCCTACAATGGGACACCACAGTCATACACAAGGAACTACTTCACAACATATGCCATCCTACTAAGTCTGCATCCCAATAACTGACACATCTTTCTCTGGCCTCACACCTAGGACACAAACTACCATGACAGAAACAACCTCATACTAAGCTATCACACCTTTACAGACCTTGCACACATTCACTGCCACACTCATTCCACCTGACATAGCAGGTATTGAACTGAGTACATGTTTGTGTGCATTGTGTCATAGGTAGGTAATACCCTATTGGCCCTAGGGCCTAGAGCAGTCTAGCCATATGCTACCCTGGCTTTTGACACACATGTAGTGGGATTTCACTTGCTCCTGTCAACTGGATAGAGGTGACTCCCAGGGCATATTACGTTCCATGTAGACAGGTTACAAGACTAGTGTGGCACTGTGATTATCAAAGGGAAGGCTACTGTCCACCTGTGTCCCATGTTCCCGTCTAACAACTTCAGTGTTAGGCAGGCTACCACCTATGTGGTAGTTACTGGGTAAAGTGTTTTGGAATATGGTATGGCACTGCAGTACCAACACTGGTGTTCAGCCCATGCCTTGGTCAACAGGCACCTGTTGCAGTAAGTATGACCCTGTGTCTCCCTCTCTCTCTCCCTCTCTCTCTCTCTATATATATATATATATGTATATATATATATATATATATATATATATATATATATATATATATATATATATACATACATATATACATACATATATACATAGCTATATGCATATCTATACATATCTATACATAGCTATAGATATCTATGCATATCTATACATATCTATACATATCCATATATATCCATATATATCCATATATATCCATATATATATATATATATATATATATATATATATATATATATATATATATATATATATCCATATCTATATATATATATATCTATATATATATATATATATATATATATATATATATATATATATATATATATATATATATATATATATATATATATATATATATATATATATATATATATATATATATATATATATATATATATATATATATATATATATATATATATATATATATATATATATATATATATATATATATATATATATAAAACACATACATGTATACATCCATTGCTGTACATATCGATGCACATATAGGCACATATGCTGCCCATCTTTCATGGTGGGGATGTCAATTATGCAACAGTTGTGAGACATACGGTTATGTAATAATATTGCACAGTGTTGTGCAGAATGCATTTTGCTGTCCTCAGTATGTATAGCTGTAGCAGGCCTCACTGCCTGTAGCTCAGTCCCACAGCGTTTAACCACCACATGACATATACCAGCACTGCTTGCTGTCTGCAATGCCACACATTACAACCTACATACATATGTGAACATAGCAACCTTCAACAACATATATCTGTCCAGCCTTCACTAACAGTTGCAGTATGTCCCTTGCCCTATGCACATGTGCATATACATATAGATATGGACTGCTGCTACATATGGATGATTCATAGTATGTAGAGTACCCTTCAGACACATCATTTGGATGCCAGCAAATACATATCTGTTACATAACTTACCTTTGTATTCCTCACCTCCGTGTGTTGTAGCTGTTGCTTTGTTATTTTTTATTTATTTATTTTTTTTTGGTTTTGGTTTCCTCTGTGTCTTGGTCTTTCTTTTCAGTGTCTATCCCTTACAGCCTGTTTGTCTCCGTCTGTCTGTCTGTCTGTCTGTCTGTCTGTCTGTCTCTCTTTTGCTCTCTCTCTCTCAGTTGGTGCAATGATATTATTGCATGTGTGGACAGCAAGTACAGGCTGCTTTTCTAGGTATCTGCACATGTGCATGTGATGGCCTCTGCACCAATTGGTGCCCACCATTTAGTAATTGCATGTAGCCTGCTGTGTGGTAATTGCAGTACTCACTATGATTGCAGGACACTGCTATAAAATGCTAGGTTAGGTAGGCATAGCCCTTTCAGTTGTGCAAGGTGGGGCCCATGCTTGTTTGCTGTGGACACTGTTGTTTCAGTCAGAAGGTATATGTCTCATATCTGAAGCTAGGGTTGTAGCCAGTGATATGCATGTTGTACTGAAACCTGACTGTTGCTTCTTCCAGTGCTCTCCTCTCAGTGTGTAAGTTTACTCACACCTCCTAATGCTAACACTGGATACATGGGAGTATGTACTTTCTTTTCAAATTAGAGAATTAACTGGCATACAACAGTAGTTATTGCAATGTGTTCCTATGGCTTTCCTATTTTCCCTTTACATTCACTCATTGTAATGCATGCTATATTTCTTACAGCACCAAGTTATTGTATATCTGCTGTGGCTTAGTGGTACTTCATGCAGACTGGTGAGTCCAAAGTGTGGGGTTCGAGACTGACAAGGGTATTTTATTTTGCTGCTGAGCAGTACAAGGGCCCTGTCATACACAGTGACTTAGGCACTCGTAAGCGGGTTTACGTGGGTTTGCGTGATGCTTAGTGATGCTTAGCTAAGCACACACATGCGCACAGTGGTGCAAACCCACTTACTACTGTTTACAAGTGCTTACTGTCGCTAACCCCCGTGCTCATTTCTTTGACAGAAAAGTAAATGGGGAGATATGAATGTGGTGGTAAAGGGTGCACAAAGAGTGGAAGACAGTAGGGAAACCAGCTCAGGATGTATAGGATGGGTGTGGGGAAGGTCCATAGCTGCCCGTTTCTTTACCAGCAACAGCTGTGCATATGCAATACATTAGCAGTGAAATTTGAAACCTTCCACCCCTGACAGAGGGGTGAGGACAACTAAGTATGTTGTACTACCAATTATGAATATCAGGCACATGCACTGTTTGTGAACTGCTATACTGTCATTAGTACGTTACTCACTTCTGAACAGTTTGTGGTTTGTTTGTGTTGGCATTAGCACAGTCTGCTCAGGACATCTGGACATATTTCAGTACTGTGTATGTCTACCTACACCCGTGGGTGTGCCTGACTACACAGGTATATGATACTTTTGGGTAGGGGTGCAGAACTGCAGAGAGCATTATTTATTATCATGTGCTGTTTATCTTGCTGAACATGCAGAGTTGCTGTGTACCTGTTAGTCTATAAAGGCTAGTAGTCTGTCTCAGTAGCTCCCACCTGTGGACATATCCAAATGGTTGACAGAGGTTAGCCTAGTATCCTTTGTATGTGCATCACACCAGTCTTTTCAGCACCTGAACAATGGCATTGTCACAGGTGGTTGCTAGCAATACATGGCTACATCCTTTGATATTTCTGTGGTGTACTCCTACATACGGACATGCTTGTGGAATTCATTCTACAGCTATTTGCTGAGTGTGTAACAGCAGACAAGCTGATATGCCTGTGTGTTTCTGACACTTCCAGGCCTCAGATACTCTCAGGTAAATATTTGAACAGCCTCAGGGAAAGGTACACATATGTGGGATACACCTGTGATATATTTCAGATATTTTTCTGTTGAGACTTTGGGGGATTCGGAGCATATGTATTACTACACCTTTTCTGACATGCAAGCATTGTCTACTCTCACTTATTGACATGTTTCATTAAGTGTGATTCCCCACCTTTCTGCCTACTGTTAGTACATTTCACAGGGAGTCAGAGGGGCACAGCTAACATTTGTTTGCAAATCAGGGACACCCCTTTAAATCAGTCACAGTTGGGAGGTCTGGCCTCTGACCTATTCAAATATGCCAGTGTTTATCCTGGTCTGATACTGTGTGGTGTTTGTAAGGTGCTACTGTACTACTAGCATGGCTGGTTCTCTTTTCACAGTCATGTCATGCAATTCCACAACACTTGCTGGTTAAGGGCCACAGAACAAGATGTGTGTTATGCCATTCCTATTCTCCCTTTACATTCACTCATTGTAATGCATGATATATTTCTTTCAGCACCACATTATTGTATATCTGCTGTGGCTTAGTGGTACTTCATGCAGTCTTGTTAGTCCAAGGTCTGGGGTTCGAGACTAAGAGGGGTATTTTATTTTGCTGCTGAGCAGTACAAGGGCCCTGCCATAGAGTGACTAAGGCACTTTTAAGCAGTTGTAAGCGGGTTTGCGCGGGTTTGTGTGATGCTTAGCGATGCTTAGCTAAGCGCACATATGCGTGCACTGGTGCAAACCCGCTAACTACTGCTTAAAAGTGCTTACTCCCGCTAACCCACGCGCTAATATCTTTTAAAGAAAAGAAAATGGGGAGATAGGAAAGTGGTGAAAAAGGGGGCACAAAGAGGGACACACAGTAGGTAAACAAGCTCGGGATGTGCAGGACGGGTGTAGGGAAGGTCCATAGCTGCCAATTTCTTTAACAGCAACAGCTGTGCATATGCAATGAATTTGGAGTGAATTTTGAAACCTTCCACCCCTGGGAGAGGGGTGAGGACAACAAAGTATGTTGTACTGCCAATTCTAATTATCACCTTACATATTTCTCCGATGGA
Organism: Protopterus annectens; assembly: GCF_019279795.1. Lineage (NCBI taxonomy): Eukaryota > Metazoa > Chordata > Ceratodontiformes > Protopteridae > Protopterus > Protopterus annectens. The sequence goes on along the minus strand of NC_056733.1, from coordinate 349,384,712 downwards.
CATGTGTGTGAAATGGGCAACTATGTATGGGGCGTAATTTCTTTGTGGGTACAGACTGCCCTTTTTTTTTTTTTTCAGGTGAGAGTGGGAAGTGAGGTAGAGGAAGTAGGTATGTCCAGGGAGGTAGGTTGGGAAGGTAAACAGACAAGACAGACAAGACGCATACAGGGGTGGTGTATGACACATGGAGTGGGTGAACACAATTGATGGGGTCGGATGTTTGGAAATTGCAAGCCCATGAGCCCACAGATGGTAACAGTGGAAATGAGATCCCCATCTATGGGCAGTCACCACTGAACCTTCACAGCCCCGCGGGTGGCTGTGCTGGGGGCTGCATAGGATGGACAGGCTCACCCGTGAGATATGCCACTCTAACCTCAAGCTGGCGTAGGGGATCAGCGATCTCCCTATGCACCACAGCCCGGACCCTTTGAAGGGTGACAGGTGGCCCTTCTCCACCCATGCTTGCACAGGGGCGGGCGAGCCCCATCCCCTGCAGTGCTTCCACCCAAAGGTGGCACAGGACCAACGAAGGAGGGGAGCCCGGGCTGGGCACCAGCCTGTTGGTGCCAGGTGCACTCGCCGGCTGAGGAGGGATAGGTGGGTCCGCTGGGACCGGCCTTCGCATACTTTCTGTGATTAGGTGTGTTTAATTACAATATAAGCAAAACAGAATTCCAGATTAGTTGTAACAGCATGCAATAATATTCCCATTAACCCAACACACCAAGGGTACAACAGTTGAACAGCAAGCATAACACATGCATATATTGAACCACAGTGGTTATTCCAACCGCATGCAGGGATGTTTGGTAGCAACAGGCCACCATGATTGTGGTTTAAGCAGGGCACATGCATCAACGTGAATGCAAATATTTATAGAACAATAGGACATATGTCCCAACAAATATTTAAAATTACACATACCCATTGAGGTGTGGAATTGCATGGTTTATGCACATACAGTAGGGTGTATAAAAAACCTTGGTTATCATCTTATAATGACCTTTTAGTCTACACTACATTTCTAGTGACTGCAAGTGTATATCCCCCTACATGTATTATTACACTTGCCACCATACATTAGGTTGTGTACTGGGTTTGGCTAGTTCAATATATGCCTGACCTATATCTGACATACTAACTGTCCAGGATGCAGATGTTACTGCTACATATTTCTTGATTGCATTTATATTTCTTTATCTACATATCTGGGATGTTTTCACATGACATTTTCACTTCGATTTGTACAGAACCCTGTATTTCTTGATACACACTCACATTTCTGGGGAAAAAAATAACATGCTACACATGTGCCAGGTTTGCTTATTCATGCCAGCCAGTAACTGCCTGTTGTGGACTGTATATATGTTTCACAGCTACTAGTACTTCCATCACCCACTTTATATGGGACTGTACAACTCTGGGTTGCCAGCACCTTTTCAAACAGTACTGTTTGTATACTGCAAGGGTACAACAACATTTCAGACTCTGTGACACAGACACACTCTGCGTTTTAGACCTTTATTAATGACATTACACACTTATCCACAGGCTCACTCCTTTATTTGTTTTAACGGTGTATATGGCAGACATGTTCAAGACATATTATACCTTTATTAATAGGTTAAAACAATCTTATTTTAGGCTCACTCACTTATTTTATATGACAGTGCCTGCAGAGATATTATTACAGACATATGTTACCTTTCTTCATGGGTTTCTACACTCTTTTTCTGCCTCTCTGATGTTTTTATCTGACAGTACATGCAGAGGACTTATTCAGGCAATTTTATGGCTGTATTATTGGACTACAACACTTTCTTTCATGCTCTCTCCCATATTTTATATAACAATACATGCAGAATAATCACTAACCTGCCTGGTGGCGCAGCCTTAGCAGCCTATCAGTATAGGCTTGCTGATTCATAGCACTGTCACCTGCAGCTGTAAAGTAAATGAAGGGATATTGAGACATACCTATCCGTTATACATACTCCATTATCAATTCTTACATACTGCATTCCTTGGCTGCATACTCAGTTGTGGGGCATCCCGCAACCCATGGGCCTCCTGTATCCATTGGTTCAGGTGGTCCTGCTTTCATCTTTTCAGGTCTGCATGGTGGTGATGGACCTGCTCACCAGTCCAAGGAATGCCTGTGGCACTGGTGAGGTCACGAGCTAACCGGTTCCAAGCCTCTGCCTTGTACTCTGTCCCTTGGAACTGGCCCTGCAGGAGTCTTGACTCGTGATGGTGGACAAGGAGCCAAACCATGTATTTGGACTCCTTGATGCCCCAATGTTGCTCTCGGAAGCATGTTCCCTCTCCGACACCAGACATTCTAACTACAGATGTGAGCTACAATCAGTTATGGCATGTATTCCCGCCTATGGGGCTTAAATATGCCGCATTTCCCGCACTTTTTTGTGAATGGCCATTTTGTAAAATTCTCGGCTGACTGCAGACCTGCTTAGTAATGGTTAAACTACCATTCGTAAGTATATGAATGTTAATAGTGGCTGTTTCCCCTATGTTGTCATAGCTTAGTGGTTCTGTACTTTGCTTCTGATGCACAGAGTCCTGGGTTCGAACCTTGTCATTCATTTTATTTTCATACTATCCAGACAGGCTAGGGGATGTGGCTGCATTTAAACTTTGCTCTATGTTGCTCCTTGGTGCCCTACGGTGCCCTGGTTGGCGCAGCGTGCACATCCGCGCAAACACATTGCGCTGGGTAAAGCACCATTGAACTATGGGCAACTCTATTGCCCTAGGTAAAGTGCTATTAAACTGTGGGCACCTCTATTGCGCTAGGTAAAGCACTATTAAACTACGGGCAACTCTATTGCGCTGGGGGAAGCGCTGCTTAACTGCAGGCAATTTTATATCAGGATCCTTTAAAATATTTATTTTGTTCACTGATACATTGGCCATTTCACTGCTTTTTAGTAATGTTTAAACATATTTGTCAGGTATTATTTCATATACTGATTTAAAAAATAAATACGAAGGGGAGTGGTGGGACTCGAACCGCGAATGCCTCTTCTTTGTGTGAATGCTCTACCATTACGCTATTGCGTGTGATTTGCATAAACATTCTTTCTTCCATGTCAGAATTGCTAACTCTAGCTAAGCAATGGGCACACCCATGCACACACGTGCAAATACGGGCAGCTATTTTGGGGATTTAAAAAATATATTTAATGTTTTGCGTTTTAGAACTGTGATAGGGGTTTACAATATCAGGGAGTGTGGTGTTGGGTGCAGGGACATTTGAGCAGACTCGCTCTTGTGTGTGTGCTTTTTTTGCTTTAAAACACTTGCAGGGGCGTGGACATTTAGACAGCTCGGCAGTCGGACACGCCCCCTGCTTTCTTACACAGTCCGTGTAAGACTTACGGTTGAGTCAGCATGCCCTCATGCATATTCATGGCACACTGATATCAAACCATTCAACTGCAGCCTCCGAGTAAGACTTATTAAGTCTTACACGGAGGATTAGTGAATCCGGGAAACTGACTTTGACAGTGAAGCTCAAGAGGTGAATCATGCATACATGTGTTAAACATGTAATAAAGGCTTATCAAAATTCTTTGTAGTGACTGAAGCTTTATCTGCTCCATGTACTGCCAGTTATAGAAAAAAATGTAAGAGCGGGAAGTGTTTTGCACACTTTCAAATCTTTTAAATAAAAAAAAAATTTTAGTGCTGTCAAATACAAGGCAGGCAGAAACCAAATGTCCTTCTGAAAAATGAAATGCTTTAAAAGCTGTTGGATACTTCTTTCTGCCACATGTTTTGTAAGTGTAGCAGAGTGAAGCTCTAATAGCTTTTAAAATCTATTTAAATTTCGTTCACTGTTTTTGTCAGTCAGCACTGTCCCCTGTTCATCTGTAGTATTAGCCCTAATGGCAGTTAGAGGTGCTTAATGATAACTTGCTAAACACCTTTTTGACATCAGAAAAACTGTTAAACAAGCTTGTATTTTTTTTCAAAATCAAAGTGCAATTGTGATGCTCTATGCATTACATTATATTCTTAACTCATGCTTAGAGCATTAAAAGATATTTTATCTGTGTGATACAAAAACTGTTTTAATGGGAATAGAATTTCTTTTTGTTAACAGAGACAATGATACATATAAAATATTTGGTACTTTTCCGTTAAATCTCTGCCATGCGTTTTGGGACCTGGACTGTCATGTTTAGCCCTGTTTCTTTCCCCAGGGCTTGGGATCTAACAGACCTTGGAGTCTTTCTTGTCTTCAAGCATCCTCCCTGTCATCCTGCATGTCCATAGCCTTATTTGGCCTTACTTCTATCCCCACGGCTTGGGGTCAGCAGCACTGTGTGATTTTGGAAGATCTTGCGGCCTTAACTGTTTCCCACTGTCCTCCCCTTCCTACTACATGGGTGCAAGTGATTTCTTTCTGTTGATTTAAGACCACGCTTTCATTTTTCAAACACCCGCCAGTCTGACCCTACCTTCTCCTGTGTTTTTGGGGATTGTTCTTTCAGAAGGGGGTGTCAGGGACAGACAGTGACCAAAATCAGCAACAAGCAATCACCCACTGAGGTGCGGTGCAAAGGAGAAGACAGTCGAAAACAACTGGGACTGCAAGGTCTGTGAAAGATCAACCCTGCTGTCCACAATATCTGTTAACCTGGGATGGCTGGCAGTGGCCAAGCAATCTACTGCTGGTATGACACAAGTTTACATCTGAGAAACCCATCTGCCTCATGTTACACTTTTCCCCAGAAATCGTGGGCTGCAGGACACTGCCAATGCATGGCTCAGCAAATTCAGTGCATGGGTCTGAAGGATCTGCATGGCCTGCTGAGGAATCAGGCCAGACACGGCAGTCTGGGACCAAAAATGTGTGGTAGGGGTTTAATGGAAAAGTACCTAATATATATTAGCAGAAAAGGAGAAGACAAGCTGAATTAAGGATACTGGGGGTGGTGCATCAATAACATTAAATAATTAATAAGAAGGATAAAAGGTGTGTAATATGTTACAGACTAAATATGCTGTCTTCTCGTTTTAAGAAATTAATACATTAACAGTAGCATGACTTATGCATGTGAAATTGAAGTGGCTAGTCTGAGATGGATTGATTGTGGACAACAAAAAGTTTAATATAAGCTGGCAATGTCAAAAAAGGTATCAGAACAAGTAAGAAATACAGGATTTATTGTTAGGAAAGGTAGGCAAGCATCAGAAAGGGGTAATAATGTATGATAAAAAAATGAAGACACCACCAATGCAGATAAAGTGAATCAATGTGTAGAAATAGATAAAGAAGGGATGGATAGCTAATAAAATATGAGTAAGGTGGTGGGATTTAAATGAAGATGTGGAATGAATATGAGAACATGGAGATAAGTATAGGACAGCTACAAAGTTGGAAGAATGGATGCTGTGGATTATGTGAGCAGAATGTACGCTGGGGCAATATAATGTACTGCATTAAGAACATTACAGAGAGTTCTCTAATGTAATTCCGAGAGTCCAGAAAAAAAACACAATGAGAATACAGGAAAACAGTGAATATCAATAAATGCTGTTCTCTTTAAAATTGCTTTCTGCAGGGGAAAAGCCCTTTTACACTCTCCAGTTTGGGGAGAATGCACCCTCAAACTTCTCTATTTATATATAATAACTCTGTAATTGCCCTATCTTGGAGAAAATGGAATACTCTGAGACACATCAATTTCAGATTTAGTATAAGTAGGTCTGCATTTTCACATGTTCAGTCTCACAATTCCCAGACTTATAGGAAATGGTCATGGACTCACAAATGATTACCATAATGAACATGCATAGGATGGGGTGGAACACTAAGATAAAGGTTGTGAATCCCAGCAATGTGAAACAAAATAAGTGGACAGAATGAATAATTTGAACAAAAAAGTTGAACTGGTAATCAGTTTCTGAGGGTAGACATATAGTCATCAGAGGAAATGCATAAAAAGGACACTGAATGTCCTGCTAATATGATATCATTTCTTCACTACATACTGGGGCAGATAAGAATGCAACAATAAGGAGCAGTAAGCGATCAATAAGATATAAAGGTTTGAGAATGAGTTACAGAAGGTAGCTGTAGGGGAATGGAAGGTGTTACAGAGAGAAGAAGTATTACAGATTGTAGCAGTAGCTGAATGGATTACAAAGGATAGCATCAATGGTTGAGTGTGTTACAGAAGGCAGTAGTATGGTTAGGGAATGACATGCACATGGTAGTAGCAATATTTGGGAATGGGTTACAGATGATGGCAGTAGGACTTGACAGTGGGTTACAGAGATTAGTAGCAGGGCTCAAGACTGGGGTACTCAGGGTAGTAGTAATGTTTGAGAATGGGATACACAGGGTAGTAGTAATATGGTTCAGGAAGAGGCTTCAAGGGATAGTGATAGAGTTTGGGGAAATGGGGTACAAAGTGTAGTAGAAGGGTTTGAGAATGGGTTACAGAGTATAGTAGATGGGTCTGCATAATGGTGTCTACCTCACATACACAGCATACAGGGTTTGATTCTCATCTTTGGGAACAATGGCTAGGCTTAGAAAAGCCCCCTGTGGTCATTAGCCTAAGAATTACTTATGAAGATGATAGCAGTGTTCAAGAATGGGTACTGAGGGTAGTAGTAGGGTTTGGGAATGGGTTACTGAGGGTAGTGGTTTTGGGGATATAGAGGGAAGTAGTACAGTTCAGGAATGTGTTACTGATGGGGATAGTAGCAGAGTTTGGGAATGAAATATAAAGTGTAGCAGTGCAGTTCAAGAAAGGGTTACTGAGGGTAGTACGGGAATGGGATACAGAAGGCAGTTGTATAGTTCAAGAAAGGGCTATTGAAGGTATTAGTATGGTTTAGGAATGGGATACAGAGAGTAGTAGCAACGCCCAAGAATGAATTACTGAGGGTAATAGTAAGGTTTGGAAATGGAATACAAAGGGAACTAGTATGGTTTCAGAATGGGCTACTGAGGGTAGTAGTAGGGTTTGGGAATGGGAGAGAGAAGGTAGTACTACAGTTCAAGAAAGGCTTAATGAGAGGGTAGTATTAGGGTTTGGGAATGAGATACAGAAGGTGGTAGTATGGTTCAAGAATGGGCTAATGAAAGTATTAGTAGGGATTTGGAAAGCGATAGAGAGGATGGTAGTAGTGTTCAAGAATGGGTTATAGTAGTAGTGTTTGGTAATAAGTTACAGTGGGAAGTAGTAGGGTTTGGAAATGGAATACAGAGGAAAGTAGTGCATTAGCCCAATAAGCCACTCAGCTTTTTTTTTTTTTTTTTTTTTTTTTTTAGTATGGTGCCAGAATGGGTTACTGAAGGTAATAATATGGTCTGGGAATAGGATACAGATGGCGGTAGTAGGGTTTGGGAATGGGATACAGGGAGTAGTAGGACTACTGATAATGTAGATGGGTTGATGCTGGGTTGTCTCAAGTCATTAGTAACATCTGTGTTATTGTTGGTAAATAAAATGCTCAAGTTCATTTTCCTAGTAAAAAGCTTTAAATCTAGTATTAACTGGAGAAGATTAAATGTAGCAGTAGGGGTGAATAAATTAGTAATTTCTCCAGTGTATTCATAAGAGCTGTAATTAAATGCCTTAAAATCGCTGCTTTTTTTGGTCAAGATACATGGTTCATCGCCATCACCAAATCTCAATCTCCAGGTCATTAATTCCACTGCTGGTTCCAATTCCAGCATCTCCATTGGTCTGGAGGTGAATTCCTCCTTGAAAGTCCATGTTGGTTCCAATGAGATTGTGTTTCCCAGCCGTTCTGTCTGTTCTGATTGTTGCATTCCCCCTCCCTGATCTGCTATGAGCACCTCGGCCTGCTGGATCTAAAGGCACATCACTTGCATTGTTATGCTCCTCATTCATATTAATTACTGTATCATCCTCATTGGCTACATTAGAATTTGGTCTCAAGCGATAATCCCATTGCTGTGAGATGAGTGGCTGAGGGTACGCCCTCCTGCTTGAATATTCACCAATATCTCACTGTAGTTCATTCAGTTTACAAGATTTTATGTTATTGATAGTATTATCAATATTAATAAAAACCTCCTTATATTCAAACTGATGTTGTGTAAGCAGCAAGTCATTTGTAATAGCTGCATCAAGATCTTTGGTTTCTTTTATTAAATCATCTATGGTATGAGTGTTATGTTTCACAAAATCCTTTAAATACTCACATCCATGCTGGTCAAAAAATATCAGCAGTTCTTGATGAAGTGGAGATCAGGGAGAGGGAATACAGCAATCAGAACAGACAGAATGGTCTGGAAACACAATCTCATTGGAACCAACATGGACTTTCAAGGAGGAGTTCACCTCCAGACCAATGGAGAGTCTTGAATTGGAAACAGCAGTGGAATTAATGACCCAGAGATAGAGATTTGTTGATGGTGATGGACCATGTATCTTGACAAGGAAACTGGTGATTTTAAGGTATTTAATTACAGCGCTTATGAATACACTGGATAAATTGCTAATTTATTCACCAAAGGATTAACTTTTGTTACTACTGCTAGATCTAATCTCCCCCAGTTAATACTAGATTTAAAGCTTTTTACTAGGAAAATGAACTTGAACATTTTATTTACCAACAGTAACATGGAAGTCACTAATGACTTGAGACTTTCTAGTATTAGTAATCCATCGACCCACCCTACCCTACAATTTTTTGAGAGACTTTGTGAACTTGATTTTAGACATTTGTTCAGAAGTCCTGCTGTTTATCATAAAAATTTAAAACCTGATGAAACAGAAATATTAATTAATGTTCGACAACAAAAGGTTAGAATTATTCAACCTGATAAGGGTGTGGGGGTCGTTATTATGGGTATGCAGGATTACATTGAATGTATATATATTTTATTTAGTAATACTATTGCCAAGTCTCAAGAAATGAAGTAAACATCGCTTATAATAAAATCAATGTGCAACTAAGTGACATGCTTATGGAAGGACACATTTCACTGACTGAATTCAAATGTTTGAAAATGAATGCCCCAACTATCCCCACAATATTTGGGCTTCCCAAACTACATAAACAAATGATTGATCCACCATTTTGCCCAATCATTGATGCCTGGAATTCCATCCCTTCTCCCATTGCTAAGTTTTTGGATGCCAAACTGAAGACATTATTAAGACAAAAGGAACATCTCTGTATTGACTCATGGGCCTTTCTTGATAAATGCAATAACGTATGTTTTGATAACCAGTTTTTGTTTTTTACAGTGGATGTAAAAGATTTATTTACTGTAATACCGCATGAAGTCAGTTTAGATTGGTTTGCTGAATTTTTATTCAGAAAGAGGATTGATCAAGATAACAACAGTACTTACATGGAAATGATGGAAATGGTTTTTAGAAATAATTACATCTATTTTGATGAACAGTATTTCTTTCAGCAAACAGATGTTGCATTGAGGGTTGCTTGCAGGCCACTTTATGTAAACATGGTTATGTGTGAATGGGAACATAGATTCCCATTCGACTATCCAGGATTTCATGATTGCATTTTATATTTGAGATACCTTGATGATTTGTTTTTTTATTTGGAGAGGGAATAGTAATATTGTCACCACTTTCTTGGATTATATTAATAATACAACCGAATTTTTGCAGTTTTTGTATGTTATGGGCAATAAGAGTATCAGTTATCTTGATGTAAAATTAGAAAAGGATATGGTGGAAGGTGGATATCTATCTACCATATACAGGAAACCTATCTATTCAAACGCTTTTTTACATTTTGATAGCTCTCGCCCCTTGCCCCATAAAAAAGAGTTTGTCAAAGGACAATTTGTAAGGGCTGCAAGGATGGTTTCCAATTTTGAGTCATTCCTTTCTGAGTGTGCCCTTTTAAAAGATATGTTCATCAGGAGAGATTACCCTGAAGGCTTTGTACAAGAAATTAAAAGAGAGGTGGTGATCAAGAGAAGGTTGGGTATTTATTCTCCCATTCTTGCTGAAAACATATATAACCCCAATATAAGTCCTCATAGTTCATCCTACATGGAAAACGGGGAGAACTGATATGAAGGAATCCACTAATTTTAGATTGTCCTTTATAACCAGATTTTCCATGGATTACCAACAGATTCAAGAGATTCTGTTTAAAAATTGGGGTGTTTTGACAGGAGATGGGGAGATTAGACCCAAAATCAACAATGAACCTATTATAGTTTGGAAAAGGGTTTAAATATCAAGAATTTGGTGGAAAAGCACATTATACAACAAGGTGACACAAAACTTAGACATATGTATCAATGTGGTAGATGTCACCATTGTAAATTTATTGATGTGGGGGAATTATTTGAAATTAATGGGTTCACCCTCAGGATAAAATGACATTATAATTGTAGTAGTCCTGGAGTTGTTTATGGGGCATTATGTCAGGTATGTCCTGCCTTTTATATTGGTAAGACTGAGTGGATGCTGAAGCATCGTATCTACGAGCATGTTGTGTCTTTCGGCTTTTCCCAGTTAAAGGTCGCCACAGTGGAACTCCGGTCCGCTAATGATTGGTAGTTGATGTTTACATGCCGAGTTACCAGTCCTGATGCACAACCTTCAACAAAGGTACGCCCATTCACGCATGTCTCCACGCAGAAGACGCTCTAGCTGAGAATCGAACCGGACAGCGTCTTACTGTGAGGCGACAACGCTACCGCAGCACCACCACATCGTATCTATGAGCATAATTATGCTATTTGGGGAAAAAACTATCAATGCACTTTATAGACACATTTTGGAATTCCCTGAACACCATTTTAAGTTTGTTGTAATTGAACAAGTGAAAAATAATGTAACAGGTGGGCCCTGGCAATTGATTCTAGAGAATTGTGAATTGTATTAGATTCTACGCCTAGATGCTGTAGGGTTCCCAGGCTTAAATGAAATAGCGCCCATAGGGTGTGTACTGAAAATGAAAGCACAACTTAGATAACTTATTCAAGTTTGTCCTGGTTAGCCATATCCACCATTGAAATATCAAAGATCATACAAAAAGTGCATGATAACATCTATGACCTCCTTATGTGCAGACAAGTAGATAAAGAGCTATATGAGTTTTTATTAATTGATTCACCATTGATACCCTCCATGAAAGGTTTACCGAAGGTACACAAGGTAATCTTTCCACTCCCATTGCACCCGATTGTTTTAGGAAGGGGGTGGGTCACCTGCAACATATCCACATATCTTGAGACTATATTAAGACCTATAGTAGACTCTATTCCCTCTATTCTGAAAGATACATATCATCTTTTAGAAGATATTCACAGATTCAATGAAAACAATACAAACACTCTGAATAAATGTGTCCTGATAACTTTAGATGTAAAAAACCTCTTCACTAGTATACCTAATGAAGAGGGTTTGCAAGCTATAATGGAAGTTCTCAATTGTAACACAGATTTTGATACTAATGAACAGATTTTAATACATCTTCTGTTACAAACAGTATTGGAAAACAATGTGTTTATATTTAAAGACAAATATTATTTACAGCAATGGGGAGTAGCTATGGGCACTCCCGTAGCTAACACTTACGCGAATTTGGTTGTCTTTAACTGGGAGAGGAATCATTTATTTAGTGAAATAAGATATATTAACAACATAAAAATGTATAAGAGGTTTGTAGATGATATTTTGATTCTATGGGAAGGCACTCTGAATGAATTCAAAATGTTTTTATCAGATTTGGAATCTACCACTCAGTTTCTAAGATTCACCATGGAATGGTCTTACACCAACATTAGTTTTCTAGATATTAATATAACAATAAAATGAAACAGAATAGAAACCAGCTTATACAGGAAGGCATGTTGGGTGAACAATCTCTTACATTATAATAGCATGCATCTTAGATACGTGTTTCCAGGCATAGTCAAGAGTCAGCTCATTAGAGTAGGGAGGCTATGTGCGAATGAACAAATACTTAAAGAGGAAGCAGATAAGATGGAAGGATTGTTTTTAGAAAGAGGTTACAACATGAAAATGGTGCATGAAATAAGAAATGAAGTGTTCTCGACACATGATTCTATGAATGAATTGACAATGAGACATAAGACATCTCATACCAGACTTAAAACCAAGGAAAGGACGTCTTTTATTACCACAGATAGAGTAGTATATATGATGCAATATACCAATGACAATTTAGATTTAAGAAATATAATTAAACAGAATTGGAAGCTCTTGACTATAGATGAAACAACAAGGAATTTAGTAGGTGAATATCCGAAATTTCTTTTTAAGAATTCCCCAATTTAAAAAGATTGTTGTGTTTTAAAGAAGGCAAAGTAAACTTAAATAAACATATACATCTCAATACTATGAGAACTTTTGCATGTACTAGATGTAGTATGTGTAGATATATTAGTAATGAACAAACATATAAACATCCCAAAATGGATTTCATATTCAAACCTAGGTTTTATGCAAGTTGCAACTCCATGAATTTGGTTTATCTAGCGACATGCACAAAATGTGAATCATTCTATGTTGGCCTAACCAAAAGAAGGTTTAATCAAAGAATATACAATCACATATATGAAATAAAGAAAAATAACGACAAGAATGCTTTAGCTAAACACATGTTTGAGTATAAGGAACACAGCTTTAAGTTTAGAGTATTACAACTAATTGAATTGAATAAGAGATGGGGTGACAATATGAACACTTTGGCAAATGTGGAATTATCATGGATTTTAAGATTGGCTGCTCACCTACATCCAGGTCTGAACCAGAGCATTTGCATCAAACCAGTACTAGATAGTAGGATATATAAATAAAGTATCCTTTATGTTGTTTTCATGTACATATACATATAACTATGTCATGTTTATGTTTCTTGGCTTTGAGTCTGGTTGGTATATATTTGTGTTTACTTGATAACACACATATGTATAATTTTATTATGACTTATTGTCTCTATACAACATGCTTGATATATTTTAGTTCATGACATAACTCTTATTCATACATATTTTAATGGTTGATTTTAACATCTCGTAATAATATTTACTAAATTAAATTATCTGTTTATTTATTTATTCATTTATATTTATATGTATATTTATAATTACTTATATTTATTTATTTATATATTATATATACATATATACAAGATTTACATTTATATGAGTATACACTATACAATATGAGTATATATAAACCATACACTTGACACATATTTATATACATATATACATATAAAATTTTAAAAAATTCTTAAAAATTTTTTAAAAAATTTTTCTATAAATATTATATATATATATATTTTTCTATATTTTTTATATTTTTTGTACATATATATAATTATGGATTTTGATACATATATATATAAAGATATATGTTGTTCGTATAGACAACATAATTTATCTAGACCACCAGTCTATGAAAAACATTGACACTATATATAATTAATTATGATACTTTTTGATATATATATATATATATATATATATATATATGTTTAAACGATAAATTCATCCCACACATATACATAACTTACAACATATATATTTTTGTAATATATATATTTTTATCATATTATATGTATGCTTATATTTTATCCATAGATTACTTTATGAGATTTATTTATTTATTCACTTTTGTTTATTTAGATATATTTATACATATATACATTCATTAGAACAGTTTTTAACTGAATGGGTTTGTTCATTTGATTATTTGATTATTTTAAATATGTTCTATCATATGATAGAAACTACACAAATTATATGAATATATATTTCATTTTATTTTATTCTTATTTATTTATTGACTATCTATTTATGGATGCATTATACATAAGCATAGAAGAAATAGAAAGAGAAGTCAACTAGAGCTGTTTTACACTGCCTTCCTGTATATAAAATGATTCCTTGCATTGAACTAAGGTGAATCAATTAATTGAATAATTAGTTAACTAGATGCTTGATTGAACTACTACTGGGTATATATACTATGTGAATTTATTGTTTTAACTGTGAAGATCTGAGGAAGCGCACTTTCGCGAAGGGAAAGCGCTTATCCACTCGTTTTTTTATTGAATAAAGAAGTTTTCTACATGGAATCTTGAAGTGGTTTTGTTTCCTGGCTGCCGAATCCGTCAGTGGTTTTATACAACAATAAATTTATTGATGTGGGGGAATTATTTGAAATTAATGGGTTCACCCTCAGGATAAAATGACATTATAATTGTAGTAGTCCTGGAGTTGTTTATGGGGCATTATGTCAGGTATGTCCTGCCTTTTATATTGGTAAGACTGAGTGGATGCTGAAGCATCGCATCTTGTGTCTTTCGGCTTTTCCCAGTTAAAGGTCGCCACAGTGGAACTCCGGTCCGCTAATGATTGGTAGTTGATGTTTACATGCCGAGTTACCAGCCCTGATGCACAACCTTCAACAAACATTCACGCATGTCTCCACGCAGAAGACGCCTAGCTGAGAATCGAACCGACAGCGCCTTACTGTGAGGCGCCAAGAGCACCACCACATCGTATCTATGAGCATAATTATGCTATTTGGGGAAAAAACTATCAATGCACTTTATAGACACATTTTGGAATTCCCTGAACACCATTTTAAGTTTGTTGTAATTGAACAAGTGAAAAATAATGTAACAGGTGGGCCCTGGCAATTGATTCTAGAGAATTGTGAATTGTATTAGATTCTACGCCTAGATGCTGTAGGGTTCCCAGGCTTAAATGAAATAGCGCCCATAGGGTGTGTACTGAAAATGAAAGCACAACTTAGATAACTTATTCAAGTTTGTCCTGGTTATATATTTACACATTTTTAAGGCTCTTTATATAAATATATATTTTTACAACTGCCTTTTTTATACAGAACATAATTTGTATTCTTTTTGGTCATGATCTGGTATTTTTAATTTTAATTTTAATATATATATTTAATATATGTTGTGATGGGGAAGTTTATATATTTGAATAGTAAGATGGTTTTTAACTTCCATCATTGGTTTGAATTAGTTAATTGAGTGGGGGTCATGTGACATGGCATGGGTTTATATGTGCTTACTTTTGTCTGTGATTTTATCTGGGGAAGTCTTGTACCTTATTTGACAGAAGAACTTATGGTTTAATAAATAAACATTGGTGGTCCTATTCCTGCTTTCCTGCCTTCATTGTGTGTGGTTAACATGTTTGTGGCTACTCAGTCAGTAAACGCACTCAGTTTTATATTGTACATACTCCACATAGGGTTCTATAATGCATTACTGTCACATAGCACTAATTTTAATTTCTTTTTCTTAACAGTATGTATTCACACTGCGGCAGCTGCACAAGCATAATCTGGTCATTTAAAAAAAAAATGAAATTATTTTCCATTAGGTTTGGGACACACACTGTATAGTTTTGCATATATCTTTGTCTGCTATGCTATTTCTATCATTTTTACTGCACTTTTACAGCCCCTTTTCTCTCTCTAACATCTTGTACACAAAATTTTTCCTTGTAAATTTCAAACACCAATACGGGGTCTGCAGGATGGATTATGTGCTTGCTGGATTACTCTACCACCCTCATTTGCATGCAGTTCACCTGCATTTGAGATGATTTGCATGCCACAGACACTTCCATGTCGGCACACGTGCACGGCCCTCAGATCGGTTTACTGGATCGCAAACCTACTTAATTTCATGTAAGCAGTGTGCTACTCTGCCTACATGGAAAATAAGTCCATGTAGGCTTTATTAAATTCCCCTGTGCATTTATTCTAGTGTTTTTTTATTGTTTTGGGGTGACATATTTTTGTTACATTGATGATTTGCTTTTTATATGTAAAGGGGGCTCAGAACATGTCCATAAGTTCATTGACAATCTTAATAATACTTATAGGTTTAATTTTATTGCTGAGGTTTTGAAAACTTCAATTAATTATTTGGATATTACTCTTTTTGTGCCTGATGATGGAAAAATTCCTATCAGAATATATAAGAATTATATTGGCACCACTGATTTTTATATGGGTCCAGTTGTCATCTTTCTCATACTATTTTGTCCTTACCATTTGGAGAAATGCAAAGAACTAAAATATTATGCTCTAGAAGGCAACATTTTCTGTTGGAAATTCAACATCTTTTAGATATGTTTATTGATAAGGTTATGGTGTCAATTTAATTCAAGAATCTTATTTTAAAGTTCTAGCAGAAAATCTGGATCTTGCTAGCCAGACGTTTATAAATAAGGATGTGCCAAATCTGACTAGCTTAAATGTGACTAATAATTTATTTTTTGTTTCGGAGTATAATGTGTTGTCTCATCAAATTGTGGATATTATTTTGAATCACTGGAAATATTTATTAAATGATTTTGCATTAAAAGAAAGAAATGTTTTGAAACAAAAAATAGCATACAGAAGGAATAAAAGTTTGGGAGACAGTCTGATTCACAGTTAATTTGTATATTGTTTATAGTCCAATTTATATACAAACGCTAACTACTGGAACTTTTCCATGTGGACATTCTGATTGCTGAAACAATGTTACTAATATGTTTCAGATTTTTAATGGTATTAAGGTAACTATTATGAGACAACATTATTGAGACCCTACCTATGTTGTAAATATCTTACAGTGTCCTTATCATTTGTTTTATATTGGAAAAACCACACAGAAATTAAAAGACTGGACAAACGCACATTTAAGGGATATTAGAATTGTTAAGAAGAATAGCCCTGTTGCTGAATGCTTTGCTCAGTTTCATTTAAATAATGATAACAAATTACAGGTTACTGTGTTATTGGATATGTAAAGTAAATTTATTGGAGGGTTTACAGTAATGAAATGTTGCTGAAGAAAGAGAGCTTATGCATTTTAAATGTAATACACTAAAACCATGTGATCCTAATGATGAATTATGCAGGAAATATTTAATTAACTGACATATAGGCATTTGCAATTATGTATGTAATGTATTTAATGTGTTTCCTTATTGTTTGATTATTTAATCTTAAGGTTTTGCCAGGGTGCCAGGGTTGTTACATGTTTAAATAAACCCATTGTTTTATAGTAATTGTTTTTTATTTTATTAATTTACTTTAGTTGTTTAGTAAGACAAATAACTAGCTTGAAAGAGTCTAGTTTGCATTTAATGTATTTTGTTCAAAATATGATTCAGTTAAATTTATATGTTTAGGAAATGCTCAGCATGAACGTAAGTCATTACCTGTCTTATATTTGTTGCTGTCTAAAATCCAAGCCAAATAGGTAGAATGGGCTACAATTCCATCTATGATCCTCAATAGGCAAATAAAATTAAGCTATGGTTCCAGTCATGGTCCAAAGAATAGTTCATTTATGTTAGATAAAGTCACTGTCAAAACACAGCCTGAATATATACTTAATTTATTCTATTATAGATGCAATGAAATATTTGCTTCTAGCAGTTGAATGAATTACAATCATCTTTTAGAAAAGGTTCCCACCTAATATATCATGTTAATTTTGATGTCAAAGTGTGTATAACAAAATTTGCTAAAAGATTTTGTTTAAATGAAAATCATCTTATTTAAAAAGTCCAGTCCGATTTATGGAATAGAGGCAGACATGAGATAATACTTGGAATGCTTTAATTTTGTGTTATAACACACAAGTAAATAAACAACAAGTAGTATTCAGTTTGTATCCAAAGCCTCCGATAGAGTTCATGCCCCACTTTTCCTGATGACTATACTCAAGATGTAAAAAAATCTTACATGATTCAGAATATGTGCATTTCATTTAATTGAAAGACCTCATTTAAAATGTCTTAATGAAATAGACTGGAGTGGTCTCTGTCACCCGATCTTTTTATTCTACCTCTTTAACTTTTCTTTGCCAGAATTTTACGGAATCCTTTGATACTGGGATACCATTTCAATTTGTGTATTAACATTACCTCTTCTTGGGATGTTTCTGCCTTGGCCTACTTTGTATTTTTTTATAAAAAAATAATAAAAATATATTTAATTTTTTTTTCTGGAGGGGTTCTGAACCCCCTGTTCTCCATTTGGTGGTCATTGATCCCCATACTCCCCTATTCCATGTAACATACTCCAGGGTTACACCAAAACATAGAAATAGGCAAAATATTGACAAAAAAATTACAGTAATTTTTCAACTGCAACACAATGAGATAATTCTAATGCAATGGAACCCAAACCTTAACCATGGACTAATGCTATCATATTTTGGGGGGGGGGGGTGTTTGGACTTTTACATTTTTAAATAAAGAAAAAAGTGTAAATAAGTTTTTTTTTCATTTTGCGCAATCTGAAATTTCAAAATGTTGAATTGTCTTTGTCTTTATGCAACTGATGGATAATGATGAAACAGAGTAAGTGTTTAAGCAGGAAATGAATAATGAGTATAAAAAGTCAAAACATTGGTAAGTAAGTAAGCAAAAGCACAATGGATGTGAGGGACTGTTATTTATGATTTAAATCTCATTGATGAACATCGTGCACTGCTGTGATTTTTTATCATTGTATAAAGAAAAGGTAGAACAAAATGTGTAGGTGCAAATGGTTACACTGAAGTTCAGGAAAATATGACATGAACATGAAAAAAAGACTAGTGGGGGAAAGTTTATTTAGGAATATTGCTATACTGAAGTTAAAAAAAATGTTACTGCCCTATATAGCTGAAGATGGCACTTAATGATGAATAGAACATGCCAATAATTTGTTTTTGAACTAAGAGCTTTAATAAAATTGATACATGCCAGGAATGAGTTTGTAATAATAAGTGAGTAGGAGTTATGAGTGTAAAAGCCCATAATTACTTATGTTTATTTATTTATTTTCATTTTTTTTTACTGCAAAAGTGCGCCGGGGAAAACAAGCCCATTTTCAGTCGAGCCCCTAGGAGAAAATCTCCACAAGAAATAATAAAGAGTATTATATATACAACATACAGAATTCTCAGGTAATAATTAGCAGCATGCAAAGTGAGGATAAATAAAGCAGATAATTATGAAACAGCAATTTTTTTTCAGCAACATAGCATTGGTTACTGTACATTCGTGCAGATATAATTATATGCATTTTGTTATAAGAAGAGAAGAAGACAGAACAATTAAGAGATAAGAAAAGAGAAAAGAGATAACCAC
The DNA here is from genome assembly GCF_019279795.1 of Protopterus annectens. Taxonomy (NCBI): domain Eukaryota; kingdom Metazoa; phylum Chordata; order Ceratodontiformes; family Protopteridae; genus Protopterus; species Protopterus annectens. Next base: position 349,365,556 of record NC_056733.1, on the reverse strand, counting down.
TGATATATGTGTATACTATGGAGAGGTTTAGGAATGAGTTAGCATGAGGAATAGCAGGGCCATATCCAAGAGTGAAGGTGGAACACTTAATTTATCTTTGAAGATTTGTGTGTTTGTTGCAGAGTCTGATTGCAGGGCTAATTGAGTTCTAGGACTTTTAGATACAATTAGAGTAAAAATCATTTTCTGCTTTGTTGTGAGTTTTGTGAACTGAGAGTCGATGCTTGTCAGTAGAGTGGAGAGCTGTATTGGTAAAGTAGATCTGTAGTATGCCACTTTGATCAGGGCATTTTTCAGGGTGAAAGACTAATCTGTGTGCAATTTAAAGCTGAAAGTAGATGAGGAGGTGAGGTAGGCCTAGCAATTGAGGTGCCTGAGGGCAATACAGCGCTGTCTGGAGTTTGGCTTGTAAAAGCAAATTTGGCTATTTTATTAGGGCATTACTCTAGTTTAGATGTTAGGGAGGATTGGAGGATGGTGAAAATAGAAGACGTATACAGAAGTGTAGGCAGGAGGTAGATGGACGACAATTTTATCTATCTTTCAGGCAGATATTGTTTTATTTATATAGTAGATATAACTTTTTATGGGCTTTTTGAGTCTTTGTTAAATGTTGAGATCAAATGTCATGGTGCTGTCTACTATAAACCCTAGTAATTTAGTATTGGAGAACTTTGTTCTCCAGGTGAATTTCTTGGCATCCATGTCTTGAACATATAAAATATGGTTTTAGCTAATTTCCAATACTTCTTCCAGACTTGCAAGTGAAAGACCATTTGGCATCTCTTACACACTGCTGACCCCCCACCCCCTTTTACATGAAGCACAGACCATCATGTAAGCAGCTGTGATTAGAATTGTGGCTATTTAAATAATTGCATACACTGTCTACAGAAACTGATTGCCACCTCAATGACCATCTTAATCATGCTCACTAACAGCCTACTCCCAGATTTCTCTTTCCATCTAGCTTTGTAAACAACTCTACATTTACTATAATTGACTGACAAACTTCCTTGACCCTACAAAGTTCTATTAGAAAGAATGTTAGGTATATTTAAATAGTTATTTTCCTATTTACATTAACTGTATTCCTTTACATACATAGGATACATATTCTAGGCATACTTAATGTGAGATATTTTTCTAGTTAAAATGCAAAACATTAGCACTGTTTTCTTAGTGTCATTTGTTATGCTATATGTTAATGTTGCAGCTTGTATTGGTAGAAGACAGATGCAAAAATGAGAAGTACTTTATGAATTTTCATAAGCACTGACATAGCTCTACTCCTGTGTAGTGTGTGGGGGAGGTGGTACTCATGTGTAAGGATATGAGTGTACAGTAAACAACATAAGACACTATACCCACAATCACAGGCCATAGCCTCACTATAAGGAATAAAAGGCACACAGAGACAAGTTGCTCCAATATCATGGGCTACCTTGTTGCCAGTACAATCTATGTACAATTAACACATGCTTATATCTTTCTATTTTTATCCATATGTACACTGAAGTTCAGTTCAGCTGTGCACATCCTTTAGAAGGTAGACAAAAGCAGCTTGAAGAGAAATGAGTTCCTCCTCACACCTGCACATAAGTCTATTTAATAATGCTGCCAAGATATCCAATATGCATTCCTAAATATGGGTGAGTCAGTATACATAATGGTGGCTTGCCTAAATACAATCCATATTTATACCTCTTTGCATAACATGCACAAAAAGCATGCCTGGTTTCATGAATGTCTATGAATTGCTTCATTTTCCTGCCATGTACCTATAAGTTAAAACCCAGCTTCTTGCCTATGACCACCACAGACAGCTCATGCACAAGCGTGTACTAGAGACCTGTGCAAGTGTGCATATTGCACTATTTTGCAGTCAACTGTTGCATCACCTATGATTTAGAAATCACACTGTAAGCATAATTAAAAGGCTACCATGTTATCCCTCACAAAAGTGAATCCTTCTGCTAGTGCCTGAAGGAAAGCACATGTATGGGGGTATCCCCTTCCCTCTTTATGTTGAGAATATCCTATATGTACAGTAGCATTCTATGAGAAAAACTTGAAAAATGTCAAATTTTCTGAGCTGTAAACAGTTCCAGCTTTTGTATTACTTTCACAACTTGCATGGTAAGAGCAACAATTTTACTGTACTTAATTTAGTATTTTGTTGTATATTGTTTGTGTGATTTTCCTCATACAAGTAAATTTAAATCCTCTTTGAATTCTGTGGTAGCTGGTTTTGATTTACTTTTTTCTTTTAGAATGTTTTTATTTGTTTGCAGCTGTATATGGATTCCTTAGATGAGTATGCCATCAGTGATTTGCTAAGCACAGGTATCTTGTGCAGTGTAATAAATGCCATGCATATTTAAAGGTAATACCTGATTACACTGATGACCTGTGTTCCTGTTATCAAAAGCCAAATGATTTGCTTAACATTTAGTAGTAAATCTCGACTCACTGATGATGATTGCACTTGTGCAATTGGCATGGCTTGAAGAACTGCTGTTGCATATATTAATGACTGGACTGATGAGATAAATAATGTTAGGCAAAGACCAAACAGAATATATTTAGGAAGGGATGTGTCTATTTTCTGTAAAGATCACTCAACCCCTAAAAAACAAGATAATGCCACTGACAACTTTATGATTTTGGATACAAGTATTCAGCAATCTAAGGGTTCAGAGCATACAGAAGGGAATAAAAAAGAAAGAAAGGAAGAAGTTCATAACAAATAAAAAAGAAAAAGAAAGTGACAAATGTCTGTAAAGCAAAGAGAATGCACACAAAAAAGGACACTGCTTTGTTTTATAACACACAGATAACTGGGAATGATAAATTTTTTTCTATCAGAAAATCTTCAGTCAACAGAAAAAGGCATCATTTTTCTAAAAAAATAGTTAGAATACAGAGGAAAGAGGCAGGTGAAAAGGAAGAAATCAAAACTGAATGTGGAAGGATTGAAGAACATTATTATAAAAAATAAGAGAAAGACAGATATTGACACCATAGCTCAAGCTGTGGATGTCCAAAGCAAGCAGGATGAGAATTGTATGCTTGCAAATGTAATATGCAAAACAGTGTAAGAAACTTCTCTGTGTGGAATATTTTCATTCCATATATATCTAGTTAATCACTGTATATTAATCAGATGAGATAATGGCAGTAGAAGTAGTGAACTTAAACTCATCCTAAGAAAAAAAAATAAATAAAAAATATATAATTTGAAATTTAAAGAATTGCTAAGTATTCTAAAGTAATCCAAGCAGGGTAGGCAGTCTGTTTCCAAGACAAACAAGGAATCCAAGTAAAAAAAATAACAGTCAGAGTTTCCTCACAAGCTTTCTAATTATACAGTATATACTTTTTATCAGGCAAGAGAGTGGTTTATTGTGCTGTAAAACAAAGTGTTATTGGTATACATGTTAAATTCATATCCCTTCTCCCATCAATGTGACATTTGAGCTGGTCCTGCCCTACTTAGTAGCTTTCATAATAATATAACCCTTATGGACGTTAAATAAAATGAATAATGATGTGGTACCTCTAATTTTACCAGATTATTAAGTCTGTGATTTTATCCAAGACAATATACCACATGGCTGGAAATATACAAACCTTAGACCATATGGCAATCTAAAAAGATATATAAATATATATACATATGCACTTTCTATGCAAAAAATCCATTGTAAAAATCATATTCTATTTCCATAACCTATTGTTAACAAAGATCACTTTCATCCTTCTAGACTTCTTCAGGCCTGTGTACAAGAACCCTAAAAACTATCTACAAAAATATCATTGTATGATTAGTATTGTTATTACACTTCATTTTGAATAAAGTGGAAAAAAGAAGAAGAAAAAGAAAAGAATGTATGATGATGGGGAACAAAATACAAACTTAAATTAAAACTGATTTAACATGGCAGTTAAATCCAGCTGGAAAAATAAAATAAAATTAAATTAAAAAAAAATGAGTCATGTAAATAATGTGGCAATTTTTTTAAGTTCATGTACACTTTTAAGTGAACAGTAATAGTTTAGTCCAGGTTTCCTAAAAGAGTTCAGCTTTAATTGCCACACTAGTTTATGTTTCCCCAGAATATTCAGGATGTCTCCTTCAAGATCACCCATGTCTATGTAATCCACTATCTGGAACTTAAAACCTGTGTGTCTTTTGTGAAGAGCAAGGTGTTTGGCTAGTGCATTATTTTTACATCCAGAGCGGATTTCTGCCAGATGACATGAAATCCTATGCTTATGTTTATTTAATTTCCTCCTGCAAATTCCTATATGGCTTCACCTTTGTTCTGCCTCTTGCTTGCACCCCCATTTCACCATCTTTCTATCTATCCCATTTTCACAGCTTTATTCTTGTCAAAAAATAGAATCTTACAGTATACACAAATGAATAATGAATCCCTAATAAAGGTCTTCACTTTTTGTCCTCTGCCTTTGTGCGGAGTTTGGCATCATGCACCAATGTTGAGCAATGGTGAATGGCTCTTTGTGTCCTATGGCATAGTGTGGTTACCTCTGTATAATGCTGTTTACACCACCTGCACTAAAGGAACAGTTAAAGCAGATTAAAGGCACTCCACATCCATGTCAGACACTCCTCCCATCATTGTCTTCTCAGCATACAATGATGATCTCATACTCTATAAAGCACAACCTAACACTGTTAAAGTCAGACATATGTTGTGGTGCTAGTGTTACATTGTATAGAATCCTGCTTCTATACCTAGACAGGTGTAATGCTCAAATCAGACCCTGTCTACTGTTGTGCGTGTGGTTGGTGTTACATTTCTGTCATTGTATGATCTTTTAAATCACTTTTCATTTCACAAACACTTAGAAGAACCTTGAACATAGCCCCATGAATCCAGTATCCCCCTTTTCCCTCTAGCCGCATTACATCCTTCCTGCAGAGTACTGGAGGATGACCTCATCTCAAAGATGCATATACACACACATCATGAAGCATAGTCCTTCCATGTGCCTCTGCATGCCATCTCCAGAATACTGGATGTGTGATTGCTAATTCTGTCAAGGTGGGATGCACATGTCACATATGGCCAGAGTCAGTATGTAATACAATCAAATACAGACATATGCACATGCCTTACTATTTTCCATCATATTGATATAGTGATTTTTGATTAAATAGTATAATAATGCCTATGCTTTTATGTTAGCCTAGTAATGTCCTATGACCCAATGAACATGTCACATGTCAACGTTGCTGTCATCCACATGTACTATGTTGAAGTGTGATTTATGATAGCTCTACAAGAAGGTATTGCAATTTGTGATGTGAGGTACTGTAATTCATGGTCCCTACTGCTATTTGATTACATGTTCCTTCCATAACAGCTGTAGTAATATACCTCCTGAGAACTGTTGACTTGGGATGATACTATGTATGTTGTTGGCTTATTGAAGCATGCACTTTTATAGTAGGGCATATCAACATTCTACACAGTTGTCATTCACCCATCACAGTCATACTTGCAGTATGGCACATCTATGCATGAGTATACCTACCATCATTAAATGCTGTCTGACATATATCAGTATAAATTCATACTGGTTACATGGGCACATAAGTTTTGTGCCATCCACATGTTGTAATGCTGTGATATACACAAACATATCACATGTTTTGATTCATTTGTTACTTTGTGGAATTCATTGTATGTGCAATTGTGTGGCTTTTCCCAGGGATTATTGAGGTGGTCCACAGCAGCTTTGTGCAAATATTAGCATTTGTGCCAGTAACTGTTCTGCATTAGCCACACCCACCCGATTTGTAATGTGTCCATTATCAGGCCACACACACACAGCTTTCCAATGAAGAACATATAGGCATATGTTTGTACAATTGATGTACTTACATGACATTAGTACAGTTGTATGAATGTGTGAACAGTAGTAATGTGTGGCAAGAAATGCATAGCTGAGATTGTATTTGGAGGTGTTGTTATAAATATTTTTTTAAATACATGTGAAATGTTAAGGGGAATACACAACTAAGTACAGAGCTGTTTGTGGATGCCACCACCCATACTCAACTGAAAAGAAAAGACAATCTGAAGCTGTCAGTTTGTCTCAAAATGCACCCCCTATCCCCACTGGCCATTAGTCAACGTATACATGCAAACATTACCCAGTTTATTTTGTCAGGACAGCAGCTCATCTGTGTGCTCTTTAAAGTGAAAACAGAATCAATGGGCCCTGACACCATCTCAGGTTGCTTATACAATAATGATATAGCAGACACACTTGGATCCCTACTTAAACACAGCCTCCAGATAGCCTATGCTTTGGCAGAAGGGTTTACACCAACAGTCATCCATCTAAATGGGGGGGGGGCATCACCTGATGCAGGGAATTATAGACCCATAACCCTGACTCTACAAAAGACTCATCATGGACCTTATCTAAAAGGACACAGGTAAACTCCCAACACTGTACCCAACCCATTTTTGAATTGTTAAGGCTACATCATGTCTGTTACATCTGGTTGATGTCTTCAAGAAGGTCATCAAGGGTATGATTGAGGAAAAGACTGTCATCCTCATAACTTGACCTAGCCAAGGCATTTGACACAAATCCACACTCGGGTATTACAGAGAAACGGTCTCAAGTGGGCATAAACATCTGCATCACCAAGTGGGTAGCAAATGGATCAAAAACAGGACACAATAATGTCAAAGTGAGTGAAGTCACCACTAACAAGACTCTAGTGACCAGGTCCATACCTCATAGTTTTGTATTAAGCCTTTTCCTGTTCAATATTTAAGTCTCAGCAGTCAAGATAAACTTAGGCATCCTTTGTCTAACCATCTTTGTGGACGAATGCAAATTGTGGACTGAATCCCAGAACACAATTGATATACTGCAGAAAGTATTAACACATACAAATGAATGTTACCAGAGCCATGGAGACACACTAGATGAGCAAAAAAGCATAATTAGTCACTTTTTGAAAGCAAATATATAAGATAATTACAATATAGGCAGAACACCCCTATAAGCAGAACAAATGGTACATTACCTGGGTACTCTGGCAGATAGGGGAATTTGCACCAGCATGTAACCACGGTGGTGACAAATCCTTTGTATGTAGCACAACTACTGAGTATGGGCAGGCCATCCACACCAAAAGAAATTATAATCCTATTGTTGTCAGCCCTCATCACACCAATGATTGAGTACAATGCACCCTTGTGCATGTACCTCACTACACATCTTCCAGGGATGATTTACTTAGGTGTATCACTTTTGCCACAATGAGCTCCCACACATCTTTTTGGTCATACAAAACAAAACCAAACTTATGATATTCACCCCATCTGAATCAACAACCATAGACAAAAACTCCTTCTCCATCACCAGCCGGTGCAATACATCTCTCGAATTAGTTTCCAAAGCGAAACTTTTAGGTTATTTGATTGATGACCAACTTAAGTTCGACTCACACCTGCATATAAATATTAAAAAAACATCAGAAATTTGGCATGCTCTACCACCATAATCCCTATCTCACTCCCTCTACCAAATTCATTCTCTCTATCACATACCTCATCCCTTCTCTATTATACGGTGACGCACTCCTCACTAACCTACAATCCACTCTTAAGACAAAACTCTCATGCTGTTACAATAAAATTGCCAAATTCGCCTCAGGATGCAAATCTTCAACTCATCACTGTAATGCTCTCCATAAATTACATTGGTTAGAGTTGCCCAACTATGTCACCTACATTCAAGTTATCCAAGCTCATAAACTCATCTTCACTCCCTCCCTCTGCCCCTCCCTTTTCTCTACCTTTAAAATGCACCTTCCAGAAAGACTCTTCAGATCCAACTACCAGAACCTGATTGAACTGCACAAACCAGCCCGCCCTCCAGGCAAAAACCTTTTGTCCTTTGCCCTAGCATGCCTTTGGAACTCCCTACCCCCACACATCCGTACCACCACAAGTCACTCTACCTTCAAAACAATACTCCCCTCACATCTAAAATCTTGCTGGGAATGCTCTTGCTTCTGCTTCCATCCCACATAACATCCTTACTTCTTATCTTCCTCACCCCTTCCCTTTTCTCCCTTCTCTCTGCTCTCAGTCAATTCTCCCCATCTCACATCCCCACTAACACCAGAGATACCCCGTATACTAATTGCCCAGCTGTCTTTATAGCAGGAACAGATATATTTGTAAATATCTGTACATACGTACTTATGTTTTATGCTTACTGTGTTGATTTTTATACTTAGTTGTGGATTTTCATTAACTGTATCTCTAAATGCCATGTTTTATATGTACTACTGTTCTGCTTTATAACTTACAATATGTTGTTTCATGAATATTGTCTGTATGGAGCTTTTCTCCCCAAGACTCCATTGAAAATGGGTTCTTCTTGGCCCAATAGACCATCCTGGTAAACCAACTGCAAATAAATAAATAACTAACTAAATAAATAAATAAATAAATGTGCAGCCTGAGTAAACAATTAACACTGCTGCTCATCATGTGAACATGTAAACTTCATGTAGGCTTTGTGCTAAGCCTATGGAGTTTATTGAATCCCTGGGATTGTTTGTGTTCCAAATAAAATTCCTGTTACTTCATGTCAAGTTTTACCACCATTGAAGTGCAGTGATCATGGGGTCATAAAGGTTAATTTGTTTTTGCCAAACTGAAATCTAAATCAATGCACAAAACATTAATAATAAATTATATGGAAGCAAAACAGTCACTAAGTAAAACTAATGGGAGTAATTTGTTCAGAGGAAAAACTGCAGAAGGAATGCTGAAAGTTTAACAATAGAAATTGCTTGAATGGAAAAAATTCAAAAAAATGTTTAATATCAAGATCTAAGCACATGGCACACAATGCATGGAGGATATATTTCTATAAGATACTTCATTTAAGATGAGAGACCAAAAATGTAAAGAATGGAAGAGAGGTTGGTCTATAACTTTGAAAACTGAAATAAACAACCTGGACAAACAAGTTAAGGACAGTGTGAGACAAGACCAAAAAAATGAAAAAAATTTATAAAAAAGATATTGAACATAATAGAAAAACATGTTTATAGATACATAAGATGTGAAAGTAGTAAAGACATACAAATTGATAAACTGTGTGCAGATTCTAAAATTTATTTTCAGACATAGTAGATTATAGATATATTTACAAAATCTTATACAAAATAGTTTGGCTCCATAAAGGGGGAGATAACTTGTTCTAGTCAAGTCCAGATAATCTCAGATACTAAAATCAGTTAGATTAGTTTGAAAAAGACCTATGCAAACTGGATCCAAAGTACAGGGAGGAGACAGAATTAGTAATAATGATCCGAGAGCACTTCAGCAAGAACTTACAGTACGAATGGATAGATGAAACGTCAGCAAGCAAAGGAGAGTAGTAGTGCTGAAATTGAATTCATCCTCAAGTCTTAGTGAGTACCTTCATGAGGTGGACCCTGTTTTTCACAAAATCTCACCAAGGCGACACTGGTACTGGTACAACACTGTACTCATATAGTATATATCATGGAGAGAAGTAGGTCAAAAACTAAAAAAGATAGCTAGGTGCACAAGACCCGTGATAATAAAGTGCCCAATCCTGGTAAGTGCACTAGTTCCAGGACTGGAAAAAAATGACAGTGTAGAATCCTCAAAATACAGAAACATTCCTACAATGGGGCCAGGCCAGTCCCAGGAGGAGCATGCCCCCTCCTGTTATAGAAGGAAGATGCAATCCACAAAAGTCACAAAAACTGATAGGCCAAAGAAGAGCCATAAAGATGATAGAGTGGACTATTGAGGATAAGAAAGAAATGATGTATTGTTACTATTATGCAACAAGCCCAGAATTTCCAGACACAAGATATACAAAAATATTAAGAGATAAATTAGAGGAAAGAAAAATACTTCCCCCCAAAAAACTGTCAGAAGCTTCAAATAAAAATTTGTGGTAATTAATACAACAGATTTTAGAAAAACAGTATATAAATCAAGAAACTTTGATCTGTTTGGAAAATGAAGCGTCTGGGGAAGTGCAAAAATGTAAACAACAAAACCTAGATATGTATGGAAAGTATAAGAAAGAAATATGGACATGGGAAAGAAAGAGAGATTTGATATGGTGCAATATTTATGCAAAGGTGAAAGCCACATTAATCAACATAAAGAAGGCAGCCCCAAAGATATTTGGAGAGAAATACAGGCAAAGGCATCCAGATATTTAAAATTTCACAATAAAAAAATTAATATCACAAAAAGGGAATGTAGAAAAGAAGACTAGTAAAGTAAAAGTTAAAAAAATAAAAGTTGTAGTTATGGAGTGCCTGGGAAAGAAAAAGAGATTTAATGTGGTAGAATATGTTTGCAAAGGAGAAAGCAAAACTAATCAATACAAAAAGAGCAGCACCAAAAATATTTGAGGAGAAATACAGGCAAAGGAATCCAGACATGGAAAACTTTACAATACAAAAAAATAAGAAGACAAAGAAGAAAAGTAGAAAAGATCAGTGATGGAGAAGTTAAAGAAATAGAAACTGAGGTCATGAAGTACCTCCAAAGTGAAGGATTCAGTGTAGAAAATCTAATTCAGAAAGCACTACAACCGGATACAGCAATGGAACTCCAAATTAAGGGGAAACCAGTGGAATGGAAAGCAATTGGTCAGGTGCCATATGAAGATATTTTGGAGCCTTCCATAGAAAACCAGTATACACATTTACTTGAAGCTGGCCAGCAGGGGAAGGAACAGGAAATGGTGGAAACTCATATGCAGTTAATATCGAGGAGTGATAGGCCAGTGAGTTCTCATATGACAGAGCAATGGATGGCACAGGATGAAATTGAAGGGACTGTATCACAGGAAGATGCAATAGAATTTTATGTGGAATTCCCACAGGAAACGGAAAACAAAAAATGTGCCCTCAGTTTAGAAGAAAATGAGCTAAGATAAAAGTTGCTTGACTTAATTGAAATAGATATATGTATTAAGATCAATGAAAGAAATGTCAGATATGCAGAAGGTCAATAAACCCCAAAAAGTCAGAAGTTTGATAAAACAAATGAACACATTAATTAGGACTGTCCATAGAGATTCATGCAATGTAACAGAAGTAAACAGGAAATATTACTGTGCAGCTAAATTGATGACTGATAATGTTCTGTTACAAGAACACAGGTTAGTGAGGGAGAGAAAGGGGAGAAATCAAATATCATCATGGAAGTATCAAATAGAGAAAACTATAAAGGAGCTAAGACAAGAAGTGTCACTGTTAGAAAAGTACAAAAGTGGGAAAAGATCAACAAAAATATTCAGAAAGATAGATGTGATAAAAGCAATGTGCAGTATTAGAACAGATCAGAATCCATCTTGCACTATCCCAAATAGCAAACTAAAAATCTCAGCACAGGCAGAAAAACTTAAAAGATACACTGATTAATATAAAGGAAAAGTACAAAATAAGCAATTTATTGATGACCCAAAAAAGTTTGAGAAGTCACTCAGTGAAATTTCTAGCTTGGCTGGAGTTTTCATTTAGTTTTTACATATTGTTTTTTTTCTGTGTGACCTTCTCACTCTTTGTTTTAGTTTGTTAGTTGGGATATTTTGCAGTCACCCTAATGGTAATGAACATCAACTGGGTATAACAGCCCTGTGTTTCTTATGTTTAGTCAAACACTCTGCTTGTGCTGTGCTGATTAGATCATTACAAGGCAGAAATATGCATATCCACAGCTAGTGGGGTTTGACTTTTTTGGCCTGAAATTGTCCATTAAAATGACTTAAAAAGAAAAAAAGTAATGGGCATTCAGAATCCCCATATAGCTCAAACACCTGATGTTCATAAGGGTCATTTGCATATATCCCATGTGCCTCTGATGTAAGAGGTTTGAGAGGTCACTCGGTGGAAGTTCTAGCTTGGCTGGAGTTTTCATTTAGTTTTTACTGAATGTTTCTTTCTGTGTGACCTTCTTACTGTTTGTTTTATAGAGAATTGGGAAATAAGGTAAAAGGAATTGAAAGACCACCAAAAAAGAAGAAATAGAAACATTTTGGAGAAGTATCTATGAAGATCCTGTGGAACATAACAAAGATGCTAAATGGGTAGAAGAAGTAAAAATCAGAATAAGAAGTTTAAAGGTACAGGATATGAAATGGGATGAAGTAACAGCCAGAGAGATTGAAACAAAGTAAGAAAAGCCTCTAATTGGAAAGCCCGAAGCCCAGATACAGTACCTAATTTCTGGTTAAAAGTATTAACATATTTGCACAAAGATTTAGCTATGAGTAAGAGTTATTTTTATGCACACCCTGAACACACACCAACCTGGCTAACAACAAGAAAAACAATGATCCTTCTTAAGAGTGAACCTGCAAGCTACCCTAAAAGTTATAGACCAATAACTTGCCTTCCAACGACATATAAACTATACACTGGAATTGATGCTGACAGAGTTTAGTCATTTAAAAGAAAACTCAATTATGACAAAAGAACAAAAGGGCAATAAAAGAAAGTCATATGGAACCAAGGATCTTTTGTTGTTAAATAAAGTCATAGTGGAGAACTGTAAAAAGGGAAAGAATTTAAGTATGTCATGGATTGACAACAAAAAAGCATTTGATAGTATCCCACATTCATGGATAAAAGAGTGCTTAAAAATGTATAAGATACACGATACATGGATTGACTACATTACAGTGACTATGAAACAGTGGCAGACCACTTTGCAATTAAGCCATAATAAAGGACAACTTATTATTACAGGGATAAAAATCCAAAGGGGGATATTCCAGGGTGATTTGCTGTCACTGCTGCTATTCTGCCTTGCCCTTAACCCATTAAGCTTTCTACTTAACATTTTAGGTCATGGCTATAATTTGGTTCTTAAAAAACAGAAAAGTGTAAAGACTTCTCATCTTTTCTTTGTCGACAACTTGAAACTGCAAAGCTCATCAGTTGAGGAACTGAAAGCACAACTGCAAGTTCTCAAAACTTTTTCAGATGATATAAGAATGTCATTTGGTCTTGATAAATGTGCAAAAGCAACCTTTAAAGCAGGAAAACTACAGCACCAAGAAAACATCAGTTTGGAACAAGAATGTGATATAAAGAACTTGAGCAAGACAGAGTGTGTAAATATTTGGGAACTGAAGAATGATCAGTAATAAAACATGAACAAATACGAATAAAACTTAGTAAGAAGTACTTTAGAAGTCTTAAACAAATCCTGAAAACAGCGCTGACATCTAGGAACAAAATCCAAGCCATAAACCAATTTGCTCTTCTTGTCCTAACGTACAGTTTTGAAGTGACTGACTAGCCCCAAAACATGTTGGATAGATTAGATAGGAAAACAAGAAGGATGCTTCATTGCTCTCCAAATGATTTATAAAAATCAGTACATACCAAGATTATATATATTCCCTGTTCTGAGGGGGGGGGGTGGGCCTCCTTGAAACTGATTACATGTATAGATCTGCAGCCATGGCACTCCACACATATCTGCTGACCTCACAAGATCTAGATCTATTAAAAGTTTTGAAACATGAGGAGAATAAATCTGAGATGACTTCCCTGCTGTGGTTACCAGAAGCATATCGCCATCAAGCAGGAATAGAAATAAAACCACAAGTAGATAAAAATAAGGCAGCAACTGAATGTGCCAAAAAACAAAAGAAAGAATGTAAGGTGAAGGACCAGATGAGAAGGCAAGAAATGAGAAAAATGCATAAACATAGTTGCAAGTATAGAAAACTTCTGGAAGAACCTCATGTTGATCAGGAATGAATGCAAGAATGGTTAAGGGGGAGGTGAATTTAAACCAAGAGATGAAAAGTTAATAATGGCAACCCAAGATAGTGGGCTATATACACGTTGGTTTACAAAATCCATTGAGCATGTTGGAGAAACAGACAAATGTAGGTTTTGTAAAACAGAATTGGGAACAGTTGCACAGCTTGTCACTGGTTGCGACATAATAATGGTAGAATAACTATATACTGAAAGGCATAATAATATGGCAAGACTGTTACACTGGGGATTTTGCAAACATTATGGCATTGAAGTGACTGAAAAACACTGGAAATATGAGCCGCAAAGCATCATAGAAAATGATGAAGTCTATATCACATGGGATCATCCATTACCAATAGTTCAAAAGATAGATGCTAGAAAACCAGATATAGTGGTCCAGGAAAATAAGACAAAAGTAGCATTGATCATTGAAATCACCACACCCAGTGACTACAGTGTCCTGCATACAGACAGAAATGAAGTCATAAAATATCAGGATTTGCAGGCAGAAACAAGAGCAATGTGGAAGAAAGATACCCAGATAGTTCCGATAGCAGTAGGAGCAATGGGTCTTATAAAAAAAAGAGTCTATAATTGTATTTAGATATGTTACCAATACATGTAACTCCATACGAATTGCAGAAGGAGTCATTACTGGGCACACTGCGAGTGCTGTGAAGAGCACTATGGGCTGACATCAAAGAGTGAAACAATACTAATTTCATGAACTTTAATCGTACTTTGACATAAGAATGGGGTCCATTCCCGTCACAATATTAGAAACCAAAACGATATGGAGAAATTAAAAAAGAGAGATACCATTCTATTATTTACTAGGTTTTATAAATATGCAGAAATTCATCAAGATTGGAGACATGCATGCATTAAACCTGTCTTTAAGGGAAAGTGGAGTAGGACAAACTCACAGTCATACAGACTGTTAAGTCTTCTTTCATGTTATGGAAAAATAATGGAGAAGGTAATTTTGGATAAGTTGTTGACAGAATTGGAAATGTTAGGACTTGAAACCATATATCAGCATGCCTATGTTAAAAATAACTCTAGTACCACCTGTAACATGATGCCCTTGATAAGATGGATAGTTGCATGGTTTACAAATAAGACATGGCAAGTATTATACAGCAATTGTATAGATGAAGTTATTGGTTGCAGTTAGGGTGTCCAATGGGGCTCTATCCTAGGCACATACTTATTTATATTATAACTTTCAGATTTATCTTTTTCATTTGAGGTGTTCTACAGTCATGTAGATGACTTGAAATTGGGTAAACTGATTACATGAGTTATAGATTGGGCATGTATGCACAAGAACTTGATTAAATTGACCATTTGGGCACAGAAGAATGGTATGTTGCTAAATACATCAGAAACTAAGCATATGAGATTTGGGAGACATACATTGAAAGGTGAATATTTAAAACAGGACCAGTGATTGAAACTCTAGATTCATTTAATGACCTGGGTATATGGGTAGATCCAGCTGTGAGTTTTTCTAATCATATAACCAATTGGTTAATGATAGCTATAGAACTATAGGCGGTATAAAAAGGTTTATAGATTCTAGTAAATCAGAAATGATGAAGTTATTGTTTGATATTACATTAGACCCAAACCTGAGTATGGAATAACAATATGAAAACCTTATAAGAAAACAAGCATGACTAACTTGGAAAGAGTACAGCGGAAATGTACAAAATGATATCCATGGATGTGAAAATTTAAGTTATTATGAAAGACTAAAACATCTGAACTTGTACAGTGTTTCATACAGATACATAAGAGGAGACCTTATTCAAGTATATGGGGCATTTAGAGATAACTACCCCTGGGAATGTTTGGAGTTATCAAAAAGTAGTAGGGAATCATCGGACAACCTCCATAGTAATGAGAGGTGCAGTAATTGGTTCTCTGAGAGAGAAGCTGATTCATGGAATAGACTGCCAAACTACATCAGTGTAAGTACTAGTATAGATATTTTTAAAAACAGCCTTGACTCTTATTATAAGAACAGCTGTTGTGGTATATTGGCAGGTTAGAAGGGCTTAATGCTTGTGCTTGAAATATTTGTATGCATGTATGTATGTATGTATGTATGCAATTTCAAGACAAAATATTCTCTAACTTACTTCTAACAGTTAAATTAAACAACATTTTTGCATCTAAATTAATATGAAACAACAGAAACAGCTCAAATTCTATAAAAATTAGATTTTATTTTGGCAACAGACTTACATCCTCTCCTTTATACTGTTTGTGGGTATGTTTTGCCCTGCAAAATTATGCTTCTGTAAAAAAAAAACTAAAAAAAAAACTCCCACTCTGTACAACCGAAATTTTGGTAATTCTATAGCTGCATGGTACAAAGAAAATAATACTATACTCTGACCCCCTAATGGTTAGGGCAGAAAACACCGTTCTCTAAACCAGCCATCTTACATTTATCACTTTGCTATAAACCAGCTATCTTACATTAAGAGGGCTGCCCTGCAGCCTTGTGACAGAAGGGTGTACTTCAGGATCCACCTGAGGTGGGGATTGCTGTAGAAAGGTTCAGTTTGAGCCTTTTCTATTGGTAGTTTGTCTTAAAACTGTTGAATTTTGCCTGTATTTAAGCCTAATGTTTGTGTATAGCTGCACATCACATAACGGGGGTTAGCACTGCTCTGTATAGATGCAAACACATGGAAACTTAAATTTTCCCTAAATGTTTGTCAGGATACTTCCAAGTCCCCTTTGCTCTGTAGGCTACTCAACTGCACACTGAGAAGCATTGTCACAGCTCTTCATCCTAAACCATCAACAGAATAAGCCTGTCTGTTATTCCTGTATAATAAACTGATCTAACTTAGCCACTTCCCAATAGTACTACGGTATAAACCTGCCATTATGGATGGTCGCTTTACTACCATTTCTCCAGCCAACCTGATTGACTTGGGCATCTTGAGGAAAAGTAGTGATTGCCTCGTGCATACTGGCAGCCACTTAGTCCTGAAACAAATACCATATGTGAGAGATGCAATTACACCACCAGTTTGGAAACAATCCTCTCACATAACAAAAAAGAAGACATCAAATAGGTTGTCAGTCACACACTTCACCTCTCAAACAAGTTCAGGACACAACACATAAACCCACATATGTGGAGGTACTCAGTAAAAGCCTACCAAAACATCAAAAACATCACAGACCTCCCAAATGCAAATTATCTGCACACACCTCAATGTGTATAGAAACCACTGCATATCACAACACACGTCAGTGTCTCACCAAATAAGCCCCTAAGGTAAAGCACCTTAAATCCTAATGTCTTGGTCATAGAAGACTCCATAGTCAGCCCCACAGCTGTCCCCTCACCAGGCTGGACAAGGAGAAGGCCACAGTCAGCTGTCTATTGGGTGTTGGGATCCATCAGATCACACATGCACTCAGGTCATTCAACAAGTACCGTTATGACTCTGTCATAGCCCATATTGGGATGAATGATTTGAGACATGACTGAACTCTCAGATTATGTGTCCTAGGCCAGTATGACTCTATATTAAGCAGCATTCTACCTTTAGCCAGGATGTTGCCACAATATAAACAAAAAAATGATTGACTTCAACAATTGGCTTAGATTCTGGTGTCATTCTAGGGGGATCTAGTATTTGTCAGCTTGGAAAGACATGGTTGACAGGTCACACTACTTTGCCAGAGATGCTCTACACTTATCTCCCCTAGGCTTTTGGATACTCGCTAAGGTGCTTACCTTCCCCATACTGCCTTTTTAGGCAATGTCAAAATGACAAAATTTCTGACATAGCAAAATCCACTTGAGATAAACTGAAGGTTCTGCTGCTTAATACTAAGAGTCTAAACATGAAACTGCGCTCCCTGGAAGTACTCCTCACCTTGGAAGATGCCGATGCCTATGCAGTCACTGAAACATTGTTCAAGGCCACAGAGAGCACCCTAGTTGTGCAAGGCTACAATGCCTTCCACACTTTTAGACCTCAGAATGAGTGTGAAAGAAACAAAGGTGGAGGTGCATTCATCTTCATTAAAACCAAGAACACCTTGAGGCTGATAAAACAGTATGACTGTCTCAAACTACTCCATGCTCAATTAAATATATGCAAAACACCCTACCACATCATTGCTAGCTATAGGTCCCCCTCCATGAACCAAAAAAAGCACAATGCCTACCTGGACTTACTAGAGTCACTCACCATACAGCCCAACACCTTAGTCATCAACAGGATAACATACACAAGGTCAGACATGCTTACCCAGAGGTTCCTGGACTTTGTCAATACAAATGTTCTATAACCAATAGTCTGCACCCCTACAAGGGGCTCTAATGTCTTTGACACAGTACTTACCAACATGGGTGATCACTACACTGCCTCCTGTGTGATTCTCTCCCTGCTAAGGTCAGATCATAAATCAGTCTCATTCGAAGTAACCATTGGACCCCACATCCCCAAAGGAGCAACAAAACTAAGGATCTTCTCTAATGCAAACTACAGCCTACTAAGTGATGGTATAAAAAGTTGTATGCCCCCTGCAATCACAGGCAATAATGACTCCTATGCAGAGATCTACACAAATGTCCTGTGTAATCATCTTAGCAACTGTATAGACTTGGTTGTATCTGACCAGATTAAAACTAGGCCCTCCTAAAATAATAAGCCAGCTTGGTGGACATCTATTATAAACAGATTGTATAACAAAAGGAAGAAACTGATGTCGAAGAACAAGAGGCAACTGCCTCTGCAGAGGAATAATTCTCTCCACAGATTGATCAAGCAAATCAGAAGTCTTCTAAAGTCTTCTAAAGCTAATTATGAAAAAAATAGCAGCCCTAGCCAAGGACAATCATAAGATATTCTTCAACTGTGTCTGTAATCTAAAAGGGATTGCCCAGCTATGTGCTGAATTGCTAGTAGACAGTACCACTCACATTATACTAGAGGAAATTGCCAACCTGCTAGCTGACAATTTGGTGCACACTTCACCCCCCTAGCCTCACCAGCCATACCACAAAGCATACTTGACACCAGATCATTACCTAGTATCTCTAGAGATCAAGTCATATCTGTGCTCAATTGAGGCCAAAAACACAGCCTCAATGGACCCAGATATCATCCCAGGTTGCTTACTAAACAACCTAAAACAGGACCTAGTTGACCCACTTTCCATTCTCTTTAACCATAGCCTGAGAACTGGCTTTGTACCAGCATAATGGAGAACAACAACAGTAATTCCTTTGCATATAGGGGGACCATCAAGCAATCCTCACCTTGGAAGATGCAGACATCTGTGCAGTCACAGAAACTTGGTTCAAGGCTGTGGAAAGCACCCCAGCCATACCAGGTTACATCTCCTTCCACATGTTCAGACCACAAACTGAAGGCACGAAAACTAAAGCAGTCAGTGTATCAATATTCATTAAAGATAAATACACCTCCAGATTGGTTAACCTGCATGATTCCCTGGAGATACTTCAGGTGCAATTAACTGTTGGTGGGGCACCTGTTTAAGTCATTGACAGCTACAGAACCCCCTCCATGAATCAGCATTCCCACTCTGCCTATTTGGATCTACTTGAGTCTATCAAGATATATCCAAACACCATGGTTTTGGGTGACTTTAACTACCCATCCATTGACTGGGTAAATTACTCATGCTCAAACTCACTTGTCCAAAGGTTCCTCAACTTTGCAAACTCCAATGCCCAGGAGCAAGTGGACACCTCCACAAGGGGTGCCAACATCCTGGATCGGGTGCTTACTAATATAGGGGACCACTATAGCACTCCACTGTGAAGTCTTCCATGGTGAGATCTGACCACAAATCAGTCTCATTTGAAGTAACTATCACACCTGACTCCCCCCATAGCAGCAATTAAACTAAAAAAAACTTCTCCAAAGCAGATTATAACCTCTTTCAGGATGGTATAAAAAACTTCAATGCACTTTCCCCTCAGATGGAACTGGCAGTTATGCAGAGTTCTACACCTGTGCTTTATACAAACACCTGTATAACTGCATTGACCTGGCCGTACCTGATAGGACCAAAACAAACTCCTCAAAGAAGAGTAAACCTGCCAGGTGGACATCTGCCATTAACAGGGTTTACAATAAGAGAAGGAAATTGCTGTCTAAGAGTAAGACGGAGTGAGCCCTAAACTGGAAATACTCCCTCCTCAGCTCAAACAAGTAAATAAGACTATGAATCCAAATTATCTTCTTCAACTAAGGACAACCATAAGGTGTTCTTTAGTTATAGTAACCTAAAAGGAAAGGCCCAGATTTGTGCCGAACTAGTAGTTAGTGATACCACATATACTGAACCTGTAGACATAGCTAACTTGTTGGCAGGCGGGTTCTGTGACAACTTCACTCCCCTGTCCCTGTCACAAGTACCCCTTGACATCCCTACCACTTGTTCTCTACCTTGCATCTCTAAAGAGCCGGTCATGAACACCATCTCTAATGCCAAAAACACAGCATCTGTGGGACCTGATAACTTTCCAGGCTGCATCCTACATGGGCCACAACAAGAATTAGCAATGCCATTGGGCACTCTTTACAATTATAGTTTAAGCACCGGCTTCATCCCAGCTGATTGGAAAAGGGCCACCGTTATTCCCTTGCACAAAGGTGGTGCTTCTACTGACCCCAGGAATTATAGCCCTATTAGCCTGACTAGCCTTTTCTGCAAGACCATGAAGCAAATCATCATGAACCTTATCAACAAAGATATAGGTAGTCTCCAAACACTTGACTCTACTCAGTTTGGATTTGTCAAAGGGAGATCATGCCTTGTAAGCTTGGTGGACTTTTACAAGACAGCCACCAAGGCCCTGGATGAGGGCAAATCTGTGCATACAGCCTACATAGACTTAGCCAAGGCTTTTGACACTATCCCCCACTCAGGCATCATTGACATACTCACTCAGCTAGGTAACAGCCCTTATATCGTAAGATGGGTTGCTAACTGACTCACTGATAGAACTCATATAGTCAAAATAGGGGAATCCACCTCCAGCAGCAGAACTGTAACTAGTGGTTTCCACAGGACTTAGTCCCAGAACCTCTATTGTTTGGAATCTATTTCTCAGAAGTACAAGTAAAAACTAAAATTCTATCACTGACAAAGTTTACTGATGACTGGAAACTGGAAATGGTCATAGAATCTCCAAATGATGTTAACATCCTAAAAGAGGGTCTTACACAAACAAATGATTAGTGCCAAAATCATGGCTTTAAACTCAATGGAAAAAAATGTATTATCATCCCTTTCAGTAAGAGCAATGTTCCTGCTAACTACCACATCAATAGCAACACCCTAAGTACACACTCACTGGTGAGATACCTGAGCATACAGGTTGACAGTATCCTCACCTTTAATCACCATATCTCCACAGTAGTAAGAAGGGTATTCTATATTGCTCATCTCATAAGTAAGGGCATTGCCTCCAGAAAAAAAAGAAGTTATAACCTCCCTGTACTCTACCATCATCAGGCAAATAATTGAGCACAATGCCCCATTTGGTATGTACCTTTCCAAGCACCTGCAGCAATTGGAGAGACCACAAGGATTCCTCACAAGGAAAATTCAAGGTCTTCAGCATCGGTTCTATGTGGATCATCCAAAATCATTGTCACTTTATTCTGTTTTGTACAGACTACTGTGAGGTGATCACTGCCTTGCATATAAGGTGATTTCTGACCCTGCTATTAGAAATGCTGCATATCCACAAGTCAAATGGTACACAGGTTACTCACTCTAAAGATCTTAACCTGGTATGTGACATTAATAGAACCTGCTGGAGGGACAGGTTTGTCTCCCAGAGGTTACCACATGTTTGGAGCAGACTCCCACTTCATGTCAAACAGAGCACCTCATTGGCCCTCTTCAAACACAATCTGAATGACTGGATGGGTAACTTTAGATTCACCCCAAGAGTTCCACCTGTGTCCTTCTTGGATCTTGGACAGGGGCAATAGGTGCTGATCGTAGAAATAAGGGTAGAACTTGTCTAGGCTTGTAAGGGTCCTAGGGCCATTAGCCTAGTAACTGCCTATGATTTTATGATCCTATGATCAACTGACCCTGGGAACTATAGACCCATAACTCTAACCAGCCTCATCTGCAAGGCTATGGAAAGAATCATCATGGACATTATCAACAAAGACATGAGTAAACGTCAAACTCTAGACTGAAACCAGTTTGGCTTCATTAAGGGTAGATCATGTTTATTGAACCTGGTAGGCTTCTTCGAGAACATCACTAAAGCCCTAGATGAATGTAAGACAGTGCATACAACCTATCTGGACCTAGCCAAAGCCTTTGACATAATCCCCCACTGTGGTAGTATTGAAAAATTCTCAAAGCTAGGTGTTAACCCTTAGATCATTAGATGGGTAGCTAATTGGCACGCCAACAGAACGCATACTGTCAAGGTTTGTGACTCCACCTCTACCAGTAGACCCGTCACCTGTGGCATACCACAAGGATCTGTACTGGGCCCTTTACTATCTGGAATCTATTTCTTCGAAGTCTAGGCTAAAGCAGATGGCCTTTGGCTTACTAAGTTCACTGATGATTGTAAATTAGGTGCAATCATTGAGTCCCCCAATGATATTAACATATTACAGGAGTGGCTAACACAAGCAAATGACTGGTGCCAAAGTCATGGTCTAAAACTAAATGCAAAGAAGTGCACTATTATCCCATTTGGCAAAGCAGAATTTCCCACTAATTACAATATTGACAGTACCCCTCAAAGTTCAAACCCAATGGTGTGAGATCTGGGAACACAGGTAGATAGCAATCTGAACTTTGACCACCGGGATTCTACGGTAGTAAGGAAAGCCTTCTACATTGCGCATCTCATAAGTAAAGACATTGCATCCTGGTCTAAGGATGTTATAACCCCATTTTACTTGACCCTAATCAGACCATTAATAGAGGACAATGCTCCCTTCTGCATGTATCTCACTGGACACCTGCAGCAACTGGATAGACCACAGAGGTTTTTCACTAAGAATATACATGGCCTCCAAACCATAACTTACGTGGACAGAATGAAACACCTCTCACTGTACTCTGTATCATATAGGCTACTGAGAGGCAACTTCTGCCTGGCATATAGGGAAGTCTCTCACCCCAACCTGATGGAAATGCTGCACATCCACAATTCAAAAGGCACTAGAGTCACTTGCTCTAGGGATCTCAACCTTGCCAGTGCCATTAACAGAACATGCAGGAGAGACAGATATTTCTCCCAGAGATTATCACAGCTCTGGAATAAACTTAAACTTTATGTGAAGCAGAGCTCCTCAATGACCCTGTGCAAGCCCAACCTGGACAAATGGATGAGTGACCGCAAATTCATCCCAGGGGTGGCACCCATGTCCCTTATGAACAGGGGTACTCAGTTCTGATCTGTAAAATATGTCTATCTAAAAGGACGATTGGGACAACCTGGGATTAACATGGCTAGGCTTATAAAGGCTCTCAGACTGCTAACCTAGTAAGCGCCTATGAACTTATGAAAAGATGACTAGTATGGAAAAAGCGGACATCTGGTATGACTTGGCAGAAGTGTTGAACTTAGCTGCAGGTATTTTCAGGTCAGTTGAATGGTACTGGCCATGCAAGCAAGTGGCGGTTAGACAGCAATGCTCCAAATTATATTGCAAGTGGATAGCACTGTTTTTTTGTCTTGTTTTATGCATGAGATTATTCCTGCTACTGGCAAGAATTTGTTAAGCTCATCATACCAAATACATGTGGGCTACTGTTTGATGCACACGTTAGACAGAGGTGGGGATGGCAGCTATATTTATTGTGGATTTCTGCTCTGCAAGGACCTGTTATGCGGTTACAACTATGCTGCATCATCTCAGGGTTCCTGCACACAATCTGCTATATCCCATGTGCAATATGGCCATGATTCTGTGTATGTTACCATACACCTAAGTGCTGCCTGTCATGAAGCTAATGAGATATATGTATGGCATAGAGGCTTGTGTATGCTTTCTGACATCCTGTGAACTATGTAAGATATTTGTCTGATGGGACAGTTTCTTATTCAGCATAAAGAGAATGAAATATAAATCGATTAATCTATCACAGGAAACTGAAAACACAGGCAGGTAGCCAGGGTAATCTACACTTATAAACTTGTCGCAAACTTCACATTCTGTCTTTCTCCACTTTGCAAGCCCAGATGACAGATATGCTTGACCAGCATCTTATCCACAGCCCACCTCTGCTGAGACTGTTGTTCAGGAGCATGAAGATGAATAGGCCCCTTACAAGTAGGTACTCCAGAATCATTGCCTGACATGGCCCAGCTGCACATGGAGCAGGTGATGAATACTGTGTTGGCTACAGCAGTGAGCAGGTGTATGGCCTGGATAGATGGTGCCGATTACAAATTCACTTTCTAGGCTGGCCCTGACCATCAGGACAGCAGGGGATGCTATGCCCCATAAAAGATGCCAGCCTGATCCATTATCCATTGATGGATCTCTATAATGCCCCTATGAGCTAGGGTTGCAGACTTCATGTTGCTGCTTTTACAACAACCTATCCCCAGTCAAGTGTACTTCCTTCCTCATGTCATTTCACATACCATGTGCATTAGCCAGTCTTCCCATCACCAGTTGTCGGCTGAGTTTTTCTGAGTTTCTAGCTGACTCTGTGTATTGTGCTATCCCCTCTTCTACCCTTTCTCTGTTTTCTTTTATCCTACCATTATGTCTATAGAAAGCAAAAAGATGGGGCCCTATCCCCACCAAACAAGTATTGTTGCTTTTATGTCCATCCTGTGCACTCCTCTGTGTTGTTCTTCTTTGTATCTTCCTGCTTACTGCCTTCCTTCCTTCACCCTCCTACTTTCCTATACATATCCCCTTTCTTCCCTCTTTTTTTTGCATTTGATATATGTGCACCTATGTGGACACCATAGCACTACAACTGCAAGCACCATATGGTTATATAGCTTTATGGGCCACTTTGTACCAGCCTAAGGAGGGACCTGCTAGCACAAGCAGCAGCAGTCTTTGAGTTCATGTTTGCTTTTCTCAGAAGGTTTGCACAAAGTGGCATACAGTAACTTATGGATTCCCTCTCACCATTCTGAGGCCACGTTTACTACACTTTGTCTACACTTGCTGTTCTGTTCAATTATACAGACTTGTATATCTCAGAGCACAATGACCAGCATGGAAGCACTACTTGTCTCACTATGGATAGGTAATTATTGCCTGCATCACCAAGTAGTACCTCCACGTTGTAAGAGCTTTCCACAGAAATGCAATACATCTCCATGATTTTTAGCCGCAAAATCCACAAAAAATGTCACATTCATTGTTCAAATATTCTATATGAACTAATTGTCAGCACTGATATAAACTTAACATGCGTCATTAATATGGACTTCACTACTCCAAAGTAATTGGGTTGATAAAAAGTGGAAAGGTCAAACACTTTAAACTGACCTCTGTGCATCACTGAATTACTTTCATGTTGACATCTTTCTGTCTGCCAGATCAACATGGAAGAATACATAGAAAGTGTTGTAAATATAATACTTTCTTACTACACCACATTGTGTTAAGGAGCTTTCTTTTATTGTGATCAAGAGGCAGTGATAAACCTTTAATTATTTGTCATATGAGGTATGGGTTAATAATAAATGGAGTTACATAACATTATAACTACAGCAAAACCATCATATCAGATCAGTTAAGTCAAAGACACTAGAATATTTTGAAAGTGATTAATGTTTTCACTGTAGCATGGCAAGAGGGTCAAAGTTGTTTTACCAAAAATGTCAAAATCTGCAACAGGCTCAGTTTCATAAAAGCAGAGGTACTCTCATTTTGAAAGAAATTAGATTAATGTTTCTTTGATGCCAGCTTATAACAAGTGTGACTGAGACCAGAGAGAGCTTTTGCAACATTAAAAAACACAGACTACAAAACAGCATGTCTGTTTTCATAAATTTTCAGCCAAGTATGGCATTTCCTGCAATACATTCCAATTTTCTTTAAATTTATATAGGCAGAAAGACACATGCAATATGTGAATGTTTCCAAAACATGAAAATGCAATTTTGCACATTAAATCATACAAGACAGCTTGGTTGGTATACACTGTAATTGCTGACAAGGCGACATTTAAGAGGTCTGCGGTGCAGATTCATAGATCAGTTTTCCAGTTAAAACATGCAGAAGGTGATATAATTTATTAGTGACAGTAGTAGACATGAAAATTATATGTTCCTTATAAATGAGCTAAATGAGAAATCAAAGTTGCCATTTTCTTAGATTAGATGTTGATATCACTATATCACGGAGATGGTATTCCAATTACATGCACATGTACAAACAGAAGGAAGATGCATAAATTTTAAGATAAATATGATTTCTGAAAATATGTTTTATTTTTGAAATGCGCTAGAATGCATATTTCCCTGTTTACTTATTGTTTCTTTATTTATGTGTTTGGACTTTTGAAGTAATTTTAGTTTCACTATTTCCCAGTTTCATCACCCCCCTTAAAGTTTACAGTCATTTGCATAATAAATCCAAAGAGATGCCCGAGACAGCACTTTTACTGCCTTGTTCCCTCTGAGTGTTGGAACAAGATTTATCTCCATCATAAACCTAACTGGATTAAGTAGGTTATTAGAGAATTACAGAATGAATTAATGGGTGAAAGAATGAATGAGTGATTGAATGAATAGGTGATTAGCCATAATGACAGTCTAACTGGTATCAATGCAAAATGCTAGAGCTTTCTTCCCACTATATCACTTTTTAAAACTTGTTATGTAGTTATACTGCATACAATTATTTTAAATGTGTGCATTGTTTCTAAAATCTTCTTCTTCTTCTTTCGGCTGCTCCCATTAGGGGTCGGCACAGCAGATCAACTGTTTCCATTTCTTCCTGTCCTCTGCATCTTACTCTGTCACACCAGCCACCTGCATGTCCTCTCTCACCACATTCATAAACCTTATCTTAGGCCTCCCTCTTTTCCTGTTACCTGGCAACTTCATCCTTAGCATCTTTTTCCCAATATACTCTGCATCCCCCCTCAGCACATGTCCAAACCAACGTAATCTTGCCTCTCTGGCTTTGTCTCCAAACCTTCCAACCTGGGCTGACCCTCTAATATACTTATTCCTAATCCTGTTCGTCCTCGTCACACCCAGTGCAAATCTTAACATCTTCAGCTCTGCCACTTCAAGCTCTGACTCCTGACTTTTTGTCAATGCCACTGTCTCCAACCCATATAACATAGCTGGTCTCACTACCCTCTTGTAGACCTTCCCTTTCACTCTTACTGGTACTTGTCCATCACAAATCACTTCTGCCACTCTGCTCCATCCACTCCATCCTGCCTGTACTCTCTTCTTCACCTCTATTCCACACTCACCATTACTCTGAACTGTTGATCCCAAGTACTTAAACTCATCCACCTTCCCCACCTATACTCCCTGCATCCTCACCATTCCTCTATCCTCCCTCTCATTCACACACATATATTCTGTCTTAGCCCTGCTGACCTTCATTCCTCTTCTCTCTAGAGCATATCTCCACCTCTCCAGGGTCTACTCCACCTGTTCCCTGCTCTCACTACAGATCACAATGTCATCTGCAAACATCATAGTCCACGGGGACTCCTGTCTGATCTCATCTGTCAACCTGTCCATCACCACTGCAAATAAGAAAGGGCTCAGAGCTGATCCTTGATGTAATCCCACCTCCACTTTAAATGCATCTGTCACTCCCACCGCAGACCTCACCACTGTCACACTACCCTTGTACATATCCTGTACCATTCTTACATACTTCTCTGACACTCCCGACTTCCTCATGCAATACCACAACTTCTCTCTAGGCACCCTGTCATATGCTTTCTCTAAATCCACAAAGACACAATGCAACTCCTTCTGACCTTCTCTGTACTTCTCCATCAACACTCTCAGAGCAAACATTGCATCTGTAGTTCTCTTTCCTGGCATGAAACCATACTGCTGATCCTGCATTGTTTCTAAAATAACTACGCCTAATGTGTGGAGGATTAGAATGGTATATAATATAGCTAATGATCTATTCTGTCTTTCAAGAACAATATTTGATCTTGAAGTTCCCTGTGTAACATCTGCAGGATTTATACTGGTTATTTCCAGTCAACAGCTTAACGTACAGTGTGTTTGTCCTTTCTTGCAGACTCATTGCTTCTGCTATGCTCCCTCTTTTTGTTTATGTCAGCCCCACGTGTTACAGATTGCCATTCTTTCAGTGAGACATGAAATCGAAGTCCCATCTGGTAGATCAAGGAGATATAAAAAATCATAATGCACTTGATGAAAAAAGACTAAAAGAATTTTTCCTGTTTTTTGGGCAAATTAATTAAGTCAGTATGAATGCTACTTCAGGTCTCCCTTAAAAAACTTGAAAATTGCACTAACCCACTCAACAAAAGTAACCAAGTAAATTAGACTGTGCACTTTGGCAGTTAAATATTTTGTTGCATCTTGTATACATGTTTTTCAGATTACTGCTAGAAATAAATATTGATTTTCACTCAGTGCAAGTGGTTAAACAAGACTGTTGTCTGGACTTCTTATATTTCATCTAGCAATAGTAACTTTCCTGATGAAATTGTCACTTTTGGAATTAAAGCTTTTATTATTGTTTCTACTTTTTGACATCCATTGTGGTGCAGCGGTAGCATTGTTGTCTCACAGCAAGAGGTTCCCATGTTCGACTCCCAGCTGGAGTGTGGGGAGTGTCTTCTGTATGGAATCCATATGTCCTCTGTGTGGTTGGGTGGGCGTTTGAAAGACATGCGTAAATGGGCATTCCTTGGTTGAACATTGAGCTGGCACCTCAGCATTTATCAAAATCTACTGTCAATCATTAGTGGACTATAGTTCTGCTGTGGAGATCCCTAACAGCGAAAGCTGAAAGACAGCAACATTATTGTATCCACTTTTTCAGGCCTGATATATGAACTACATTCTCCCATATTGTGACTCATTGATATCATTAATTATTTGACTGCCACAATAAATATCTAGTTAGTGTTTGCTGATTCAGGGATCCTGAGTTCCTTTTATTATGTTTTTCTTCCATTCTACCCTCCGTCTCCCAAAATATTTAGAATAAAGTATCTCCAAGTGTCATATATGTCATATTTATTATGTATTGCTACAAGTCATAACTCCGCATTCTCCACTGAAGCTAGAATTGAAACATCTAGAGACATTTTTTCATGCTTGTGATGGGAAGTACTTTTGTAGAAGCCTGACTCTCTATGCAGTAGTGAAAGCAATGGTTTTATTGAGCCATTTTGAGCAGACTTATTTATGGCAAAACTGAATATCCAATTATTCCCTACATATTTGTCTTCAGGTATAATTTTATTTTCTATTCTGTTGTACTCACTTGGGCATTTGGAACCTTAATAATTCTAAAAATCATGGCCACTGAGGCATCCATTACAAGAACCACTGACTCAGTTTTGCCATTTTCATAACCAGATTATGTGAGCATCCTTATGATTGTGAGGAACTAGAAAGCTACATATTGCACCAGATTAACTTAAAATGTACTAATCATTAAATGACCCTCTACCACAAAATCTGTTTTAGATGAGTGGACTCCCTAGCATCCCATGTCAGATACATCTGGACTTCATGAAGATACATTTTCTCTTGTATCTTGCTGAAACTAAAATGTATTTTCATTACCAACTAATGACCTGGAAAAATCACAGCCAGATATTATGGCCAAGAAGTGGCTACTAAACAGAAAAAGGCAAATCAACATCTCCATAATACAATAGAGCAAACTGTTGACTTAGTTGCAAGAACACAGTAGCACTGTCATGTCAAGTAATGCAAGATAGCCCACATTCCACATGAAGAGTAAGAGGGATAGAATGAGTGAGATTAACACTGTGTTCTCAAATAGAAACCAATGATATTACATATCATACAGATTGCTCAGAGGTGATCTGTGTCTCACCTATAAGGCAATTTCAGACCCTGCCCTACTAGAGATGCTCCATATCCGTAAGTATAACTCCTTGAGCATTAACCACTCAAAAAGCCAAAATCTAATATGCAACATCAACAGAACCTGCTGGAGAGACAGATGTGTCTCCTAGAGGCTTCCCCATCTCTGAAATAGACTTCCTATACATGTCAAGCAGAGTACCTCACTGTCCCTTTTTAAGCGCAACCTTTATGAGTGGATGGGAAACCACAAATTTGTCCCAGGGGTTCCATCTGTGTCCCTCAGGGTCATTAAGCTAGTAACCTCCTATGATCCCATGGTAAGTAGGTATGTCCTAAAGTTGAGTATAGAGGCCAAAACACTATTTTATAGACTAATTTCTGGAAAAAATACAGCAAAGCATGTTATTGATTATCTCACATCATCTTATTACTTAAATAATTCCAAATTCCAAGTAAGCAAATGCAGTAAACAAATGTTGAAAGCATTTCTTTTCAGACAAAATATGATTCCATGAAGACAACAGTATCCTTTTCAGTCCAGGTACACTCATTTTAATTAACTTATAGAGAAACAGCATTTGCTCACTAAGCAAATCTTAATTTTTTTGTAGATAGCAGTCCTAATGCACTTGTCCTAGCCCACAGGTAATCTGATGCTAGAGCTTGATGCACAGGGTGTGTAATGTACACCTCTAGTCATTAAACCTAGTGTGGATTTAATCAATGTTGCATTTCATGACAGTCCATCATGATATTTGCTATACAAGATATTATAGGTTTAGATTTCCTGAATGCTTTATTCAGTCTAATGTACAGA
Source organism: Protopterus annectens (assembly GCF_019279795.1). NCBI lineage: Eukaryota > Metazoa > Chordata > Ceratodontiformes > Protopteridae > Protopterus > Protopterus annectens. Next base: position 349,334,836 of record NC_056733.1, on the reverse strand, counting down.
CTGTTTACATGTGACACTTTTGTTCCTAACTGCCAAGAATACATTTCTGTAATTTTATTTCATTGCCAGAATATAGCAGAATTAATAGCATCTTGGTATCTCCCCAGCAGTGACAAGGTGCATGCAGTATGGCAACTGGTTCTACTGTTTGAATTTTAGAAAACGTAAAACACCAATCTTACTAATGATTTTAATTCTATTATATCTCTATACTCGGTCTCCTACAGAATAATGAGAGGTGATCTATGCCTGGCATGCAATGCATCCCTGGACCCTGCTCTGATGAGCCTATTTGCACATCTACAGAACAAACAGCATTAAAACTGCTGGATTTAAGGACCTACATGTTGCTTGCAACATAAATAGAAAATGTTGGAGAGAGAGAAATAAGCATTTCAGAGAATTCCTTTTCTCTAGAACAGGCTCCCAATCCATATGAAACAAAGTCCTCCCCAATGTTATTACACATAACTTTGACCATTGGATGGGAAATCAAGAATTCACTCCTGGTCTGGCAGCCACATCTCTGATGGAAAGAGGCAGTCAGTAAATCATGTCATAAGCAACAATCATTCCCCTGTATAAATGTCTAAAACATATAATTTGTAAGACAAATTTAGGTTCCTCACCTTATAAAGGTCCTAGTGGTCTTTAGCCTGGTATAAACTTATGAACTTATATCAAAACTGTGTAGGGATTTTAAATGAGCCACAGAAACATGGCTAATTATGAAGTGAGAGAAAGAAATCTAATAACTGTTAAAAAGGCATTGCAATACAAGAGAACACTGCAATGCCAAGAAGAGTTTCCTCAGAAACTTGTTGAAAAATATACAGGCCTCCATGATCTCCCATGTGCAGAATTCCATAATACAATGTTGCTTTATTTTTATTACCCAAGAATCACTCCAGTTTTGAACTTGTACTTCCAAAGCAGAAAGAATGGAGATTGCTGATTTTCTTTTTGTTCATTTGTTCATGATTCAGAATCTTAGATTCATAGAAGCCGAAGCAAAAAAAAAAAAAAAAGTAAATCTGCCTTTTCTGTCACACTCATAAACAGAATGTTACCACATTCGGAACAGTAACATAATTTAAAAAGTACATTTTATTTTCATGGTAGTTTGCGACTCAAACACATCCAGTACTGATTCGACTAAAGACTCAGAAAGCAAGAACTGTACAAAATGAACTAAATAAATACAATAGTTCAAAAGCAATGGTTGTTGTTTTTGAACTATTCTATTCATTTTATATCCAGTACTGAATTAGTAAATAATTGGTTAGCAGAAGTGTTGCTGTGTCTCACTTTATTTAGTTTAAAACATTTTGAACCAGTGGGATTTAGAAATGCACAGTAAACTTTGGTACAAAAACAGTTACATCTAATAATGGTATTTTCTTACTCTTTCACAGGACCACATACAAATGAAAGTTTATTTAAAGGATCATAGGAGTTTACTAGGCTATTTATCCAAAGGTCATTTCAAGCCTAGCCGATTCAACCCAATGTAATACCATATACATGCTAGTCAATACCCAGGATTGCATTTAGTAATGACTACCCATGTCCAGGAGGGTTGTGGATGCTATCCCTGTTAAGAATTTACACTGTGCCAGGTTCCTCTTGAACAGTGTCATAGAGGTGCTCTGCTTCACATGAATTGGCAGCATATTCCCAAGATGCGGCAACTGCTGGGAGTCAAATCTGTCTCTCCAGCATGTCCTATTTAGGTCATGGGCCATATTTAGGTCCCTGGAACAGGTATCTCTAGTCCCATTTGATTTACGGATATGCAGCAAGTTCATTAGGTCTGGGTCAGAGATTGCTCTGTAACCCAGGCATACATCTTCCCTAAGAAGTCTATACGATACTGACCATACTGACAGAGACTTTAGTTGGTCTGTGTACTGCACGTTTTGGAGTCCCTTGATCTTCTTTGTTAGAAACCTCTGAGTTCTTTCCAATTGTTGCAGGTGCTTTGTATGGTCCATGCCAAATGGGGTGTTATACTCAATTATGGGCTAGATTAGTGCCGAGTATAGCTAGGTTATAACCTCCTTTCCTTTTGAAGTGATGCCTTTAGTAATCAAGTGTGCTATGTAGAAAGCCTTCCCTACTACGGTAGACTCATAGCAGTCAAAGTTAAGGTCACAGTCTACTTCTGATGCCAGATCCCATACTACTCCATTAGTACTTAGGGTATTGCTGTTTATTTGATAGTGTGAAGGGACATTGTTTTTGTCAAAGGGAATGATGATGCATTTCTTTGCACTCAGTTTGAGACCGTGACTAAGACAACAGCTGTTGGTCTGAGTAAGACCCTCCTGGAGTATAATGACATAATTTGGGGATTCAGTGTTTAATTGCACCTAGTTTGCAGTCATCTTGGTCAGCCACAACCCCGTATTTTTGGCCTGAACTTCTGAGAAGTGTAGACCAAACAGTATTTTGCCTGTTGCCAGCCAGGAAACCATGTAAAGAAAGACGGATAGCAGCAGGCATACATACCTGTTTACCTACGGACATACTTGGTCTGTGGGATTGCACGACATGCCAGAATGATTACCAGGGTTAATAATATAGCAATGTATATGGTCAAAGCACATTACAAGACATTATATACAGTGCAGAGTATTATGGAATACCATATCAGGCATTCTGAACAAAAGTTGTAATGCTACATGGACTACCATTTAAAATAAACAGTCAGGGGAAGTGTGCATGTTGAAAAGGAACAGAAATGAACTGCAGGAATGAACACAGGGAAAGAGGACAGGTGAAACATTGTAATGTACAGCAGATGAGGGCATATAACTGGAAGACAGGTGTAGCAGGAACACTAAACACATATTGACATGGTACAGTATGGACTGAACAGTTAAAATGTTTGTTATGTGCCTGTCAGACAAGGTGGCCTAACAATGCAGAAGATGTGTTTGTGATATAAGCATCCTATACAATTGGGTTAGGTGCATATTGTGAAGCTGTACAAACTGATTTGCCTGAATATGACTGTAATGTCAGCAGAGATCTCCAGCAAGTTGGACACAGTTACAGGCTCATGAACAACAGTAAACAGAAGCATGCACAATCATGGACACTATCAGAATAATGACACCAGTAATCCTATGTCCCTGACATAACAAATGTGATTCTGAGTGATAATAGATGGTTCTACATGAACATACTTGTACAACTATTATGACATGTCAGCAATCTAAGAGGTTAATCAAGCACACCATCCTGACACTGCAACATCTGCTGGAGGTGTTAGGAAGGACGTGGCTATACCTGTATGTGACATTATGATCACACTACGCTAGATGACTGGTGTGCATGGCATATATATGGTACAATCCACACTGTCATGAATGTAATCCATGCCATCAATGTTGTCAAACAGCTATGTGTGCATCACCGGAACACGTAACACATATGCATCTGGTAATACACATTGATGGGAGTTCCTCACCATCAGACAGTAATGTTTATGCAACAAAAGGAATACCTAGGTATGGCCAATAAGATGTGTGACAGCTTACTGGGGCAAAGGTAGTACACTTCAGTTACATATCACTAGAAGATGTGTAGGGAGGTACATGAAACAGGGTGCATTGTACTCAGTTATTGGTGTGATGAAGGCTGTGAACTATGGACGTATAATGGCCATTGATGTGGATGTCCTGCATATACTCAGTAGTTGTGTTACATACAAGGGATTAGTCACCACTGTCATCACATGTCGGATGTTCCATTTACCATCTATCCCATAACACAGGTCACTTACACATGGACTGACTATAGGGATGTGATGTTTACATTTTCATTGAGTTGTGTGTTCGTTTTCATAATGTTACAAATCCCCCCATGTTTATGTTTCATCTCATGTTGTCATGGCTGTGGCAGCAATCTTCAGTGTATGTTGATACTGCCTGTATTATCCTAATATCACAGTTGGAGTCAATGAATGTCCACAGTCTGTAGTCTTTCAAACAGCTGTTTGGACATTGGATGTGTATGTCATTCCTGACGTCTGTGACTTAAATAATGGGCAGGAAATGGCTTAGCACATATCCCTGATGTATTTACCTGATCACTGGACTCTAGATATACATCACTTCACACATTGCAACATACCTAGATGCCACATATGTGATCCAGTGGTTTACCCATTGGTGATCTAGATGTTTATGGCCACATCTGACAGTGCTGAGTGAATACCTCAGACTGGATTTCTGTCAAATGCCTTGTCCTGGTCAAGTTTCACAGGATGATAGTGTTGTCATCATGTATGCCCTTGATGACCTCTTTGAGGACATCTAACAGATGTACAGATGTCACAGACATGGATGTAGCATTAACAACTCACACGTCGTTTGCGCATAGTTGGGATATTACCAATGTCCATTTAGAAAATGTCCATGGTTACATGTTGGTCTACCTCACAGATGAGGAAATTCAGGATGTGTCTATACATGCATGCATCAGTTGCTGTCCCCCCACCCCTACTCAGATGGATGCATGTTGATGTACACCCTTCTACGGGAACATATTCCATCTGGATGGTGTGCTGAAGTATGTATCCAACCATGTCAGTTAAGTGTATGTTCTGAGTCACGCTATAGATGATCTGTGATGTTGTCACAGATCATTGATTCTGTGATAGGCCTGGATGAAAGTAAGACAGTGAATACTATCTATCTTGATATGCCCTAGGGTTTGGACACAATCCCATACTCAGGTATCATTGAGAAACTCTCCCAGCTGGAGATTAATCCTTATATCTCTAGATGGCTTACCAGCTGGCTCACTGACAGAAGACATACTGTTAAAGTTGGTGAATCAACCTCTACCAGTAGAGCTGTCACCACTGGTGTACCCAAGGATCCGTGCTGGGCCCTTTACTCTTTGGAATCTATTTCTTCACAGTCCATGATAAAGTATACCACCTTTGGCTTACGAAGTTTTCTGATTATTCCACATTGGGTGCAATCATTGAGTCCACCAATGATATTAACAAATTACAGTAGGGCCTAACACAGATAAATGATTGCTGTCAAAGCCACATGGTCTACATATAAATGCAAAAATGTGTCATTATGTTTGCCTTCTGCAAAGTGGAATTCCCTAATTCCAGCATTAACAACACTCCCCCTGTGCTCAAACCCAGTGGCGCATAATGTGAGAACACACATAAAAGCAATCTGAACTTTAACCAGGGCCGGCTCATGCTATCGGACTGCGGGACTGTAGCCCTCCCAGGAAAAAGAAGAAAGAAAGTGTAGCTGACATTTAAATTTCATTTGCCAATATTCCAATAAAAAATATTTTTCTAACCTATATAACACAGTATGACAAGTCCGCAAAGTCCTGGAACTTGAACTGCGCATGCTTGCCAAGTTCCGTTTTTTTTTTTTTATTTTTTAACAACATAGCAGCATCTAGTATCTGACTGCTGTAAAAGGCAGTCCAGATAAAAGAAAAAGCATCAGTGTGATGCCAGAAGTCTAAGCGGTTTAACCGCAATGTAAATTAGAAGGGGGTTTGGACTGCCGCATCCACAGGCACATACATGACATGGATGGCTGGATTGCTACTGATTGGTTCTTGCTCTCTTCTCAAAAAAGAGAGTGAGAAACAATTAATAGCACTAGCACAGTACTTGTCTTGTTCAAGAGGTTGGGACCATTGGATTCAGTGGCGTTGTCGTTGGTGGTGCTTTACTGCTTAGTCAAAGTTTATTTTTTTTGTCTTGGACGGCTAAGGTCTTGCACTGACTGCAGTGAGAGAGAGCAGAGAGGAAGATGAGATACATACCGAGGTAGGTGCTGGTCTGCTGGAATCGGCTCTGTACCCTTTTTTTTTTTTTTTTTTTGCTGCAAGCTGCAACTCTTATACACCTGCTGCTGTAAATAACAAATGGCAACCTGAAACAAAACAAAGCACACTGATACCGATTCCAGAATGAAAAATGGCCACACAATGAAGTCCAAAGATAACTCACTTGATTATTAATCAAGTGAGTTATCTTCTCTTTCGGAATTCATGTGGCCGTTTTTCCATCCAGAATTGGTATTAGTGTGCTTTATTTTGTTTTAGGTAGAAAAAGCTATATTCAATGCCTGGACTGTTTCTCCCTGGGCCTCTGCTGAAAATTGGCTCTTGTTGCAAGTCAGACTTTCCTGGTTAACAAATGTTAAATAAATAAAAATGACAGGCATTTGAATTTCAGACTTCATATTCTTCAGAAAGTACATAGTAACACAAAACCTTTTATTCTAGCAATTTTTTAAGTTTATAAGATGGATATTTGAAATTTGTCCCTATTCTTGGGACTGTATTCCCCCATTATTGGCTTCATCCAGGTTTTTTTTGCTAAGGTTGAGAGCTACGGAACTGAATTCACTGAATATGTTTGGGGGCTGTATTCCCCCATTACTGGCTTTGCCCAGGTGATTTTTGCTAAGAGTTTGAGAGCTATGGCGCGAAGTGAATTCACTGAATATGTTTTGGGACTGTATTCCTGCATTATTGGCTTTGTTCAAGTGTTTTGTGCTAAGAGGTTGACAGCTATGGTGAGAACTGAATTCACTAAATGGTAGCCATTTAACTTTCAGTCTTCATCTCTTCACAAAACAGATTTCTTGTACTGCAAAGTTCAGAGATATAGTTGAGTGTTGAATAGATTTTACAAGTATCTGTGAGCTGCCGGGGAACAGAAGTTTAGTGCTGCTTTTGCTGAGTCTGCTTGCATTGTTAGTAGGGCAACCAGTATTGTACTTGCTTTTGATGCAGAAGGCTGTGGGTTCTACTCCCACAGTAGGGAGATGCATTGCTGATACTGTACTGTGTTGTAAAGGGGGTGGATGCTGCAGTCCTTTTTGGTAAAGATACTTAGTAACTATGAACCTGTTATCAGTTTGTCATCCATTCCCTATTGCAGTATTACTAGCTTATCATTTTTTTAATGTAATATAGGCAATTTATTCCTCAAGGGCAGCAGGCACTTTATTTGTAGATGAAACAATGAAATATAAAGTTGTTTGCTAGCAGCAAACTCTTCATTAGTTACAGATCTCTTTAATGTGGAATTATTTAGATGACTTTTACTTCTCCAGAGATTGTGCATATTTACTGATACTGGTGTATTGTAGACGTTTGAGTACACTTTTATGATGGAAATGTTCTGAATTGAGCATTTTTGTCATTATTGGTGCGTGCATTTTGTTTCATTGTTTACTGGAAAAATGTTCAAAACAATATATTTAAAACGCCTTCTAACAACTGTACTGCATTGTACATGGAATATAATTTAATACAGTCAGGAAGGTCTATCAAAGAGCACATGTGTGTTTCATGTGCAAGAGGCCTATGATTTGAAAACAGCCCAAAGTTGTTATCTACCACTGGCAAAATGTATTTTCTTTGAATGTGGGTTTCAATGCTGTTTCAATGAATGTGAGTTTCAGGGGCAGAGAAGTTTTAATGCTAAGTCTATTTTCACTGCATTGCTTTGTTTACCAGATGTCTATTAGTGTTTGTGCTGTAAAATGCAAAATAAAACTTTCAAATGAAATCCAAATCATAGCAGAAGTAAAGCAGTATGCACATTACAGTGTTTTTGGAATGGGGTGAAATAAGCAAAGAACGGGACATTGGAATGGCTGCAGGGGGGACGCACCATTTGACCATGATTTTGTGAGGGGGGATGGGCAGAAAACTCAGCCCTAGCTGAACTATACCTCTCAGCTGTCCATAATTTTGCAGAATGAATAGATTTTTGCTTCTTATTTTTGGTTTGTTCCTCATAAAATTTGTGGTTTTCTGGCAAATCATTTAGGAATGAAGTCACTAAATAATGACAGACATTGAGTTTCAGACTTCATAACCTTCAGAAAAATGCATGCTAAAGCAAGACCTGTTATTCTATCAACTGTCTTAAGTTTATACAAGTGCAATTTTTTTAGACTATTTGTATGTTCCCCCAATATATTTGGCCTTGTCCAGATTTCCTGCATTAAGAGGTTGAGTGGTCCATGCAAATAAATAGCTTTATAGAATTAGGAATATCCAAACCTCTCAACTGTCCCCAATTTTGGCTCAAAATGTTGCTCTCCACCTAATAATCCCTTCACAAAATGGCAATTTTGGAAGAAAATGTGGAGGGTTTATAATTATAAATAACTGTAATGATCAGAGTTATAGATTACTTTTATTTCAGAAATGCATGTAGATTCCCTTATTTTGTCAGCTGCTCAAGTTAACAGTATTATTATTAAAAAAAGTGTCCCTTCTTTGACAGGTTCCCAGCTGTATTATGTGGCAATTTTATATTTTTGCATCACGTTTGGTCCATTTTTCATAAAATTGTGGTTTTCTGGCAAATTAGTGGCAAATCATAAGAGATTGACGTTAGAAAATAATGACAGACATTTGTGTTCCAGATTTCATACTCTTCAGAAAGTTTATACTAATGCAAGACCTACTACTATTATATTATCTTTTTAAGTTTATGAGTGATATTTAAAAATTGTCCTTACTTTTTGTCCTTTGTCCCACTTCTATGCATTGCTTTGCCCAGATGTCTTGCTCCAAGGTTGAGAGGTATGAGTGTCAGAGCCATCACCATCAGCCAGAGACCTTTCAAACTGTGACATACTTGTTGCACCCCACTCCCCCATGTAGTGACTCTGGATGTGACCAAGCAAGGCAAGGAGCAGTTATGCAGTATGCAGAGTATTCCCCCATCCAAGGTAGACACAAGTACGACAGTGGCTTTTCATCTGTCCTTGATTTTGCAGAATGTTCTGGTTTTCTGTCATAATTTTATACTGATGATTTATGCTTCTTATTATTCAGAAAATGCATGCTGTTGCAATGTCCTGTTGCTCTGTGTTTAAGTTGCAATGCTTTAATGACCATCAGATAAGCTTGCCTGAGACTGTAAGATGCAAGTAACCTTTAATAAGCATACTGTTAAATAATTACCAACAATGAAAGCCTTTTTTGTTTTTGCCATGCAGAGAATATTTACATAACTAGATAACATACAAGCCTTAGGTATTGAAATACACATGACAGCATTTGTAATGAAGGACAGGATTACAGTATTTTCAGAAGCTCATTACATTTGTTGGAGATTTGCAGTCATCTTTGCAGGCTTTAACCGTAAACTAAACAAAATGCCAATCTATCATGTGTGGTCCATAACCTGTGCAGTAATCCTTTAAGCAATTTATCTTGAGCTTGTTTTTTGTTTGCTGCTCATTTTTTACTTTGATCATGTTTTCCCCATGAAACAAGTAGATAGTTATTGTCAGGTAGCAGGTCTTTTTTGGATAAGAAACATTTTTACAAGTGGGGGCATCACATATATTGTTACTTTCAGCATGTTACTTGGTACTTTAGAAAGCTGAATATAAAGTATAATTAGAACTGCAGTGCAAGGGGAAGCTTGTTTTTTTATATACTTGATTTTGACTGGTATTCCAGTAATGTATTTAAAAAGCAATTTATTTTTTCATGCCTCACAACCTGTGTGTTCCCATTTAGATATTAAGTAAGCTGTCACATAGTCAATGCATTGAAATATTTTTTTCTACTACACTTGATTTTGTCTTGATTGGACTCTCATAATGACAGTTTGGCACCCAGGGCAGCGTATTTAATGAAAGTTCCAGTTGTTGTCATTTTGAGCATAGTTCCACCCCTTTCTAGTTGACCACACCCCTTCCCATTGGCCCCACCCATTCAGCTGTCTCCTGCAGCCCCCCTTTAATTTGAAGTCACCAGTCGCCACTGACTTTAACTACAAAGTGGTATGGAAAGATTATGTCATTCACCTCATAAGTCAAGCCATCATATCTAGATCTGAGGATGTTATAACAGCACTGTTCTCAATGCTCATCAGAACACTAATAGAGTATAATGCTGTCTTTTGCATGTACCTCACCAGACACATGCAACAGCTGAAGAGAACAGAAAGGTTTCTCACCCAGAACATACAGGGCCTACAAACCATGCCATGATGTATGTGGATGGACTGAAAGCTCTGTCACTGTAATCTCTATCATATAGGATAAGGTGACTTGTGCCTGACCTACAGGCCAGTCTCTGACCCTGTCCTGATGGGAATACTACACATCTACAAATCAGATACAGATGATGACATCAGCAGAGTCAGGTGAGATGAAGATGGTAATAGCAGTGTCCTACAGACTGATAATAACTAGAGAACCTGTGTATTAGGTGAGTGCCACAGCACAACTCTGACATGGAGAGTGTCAGACAACAGCTTACAGATGATGACACCAGCAGTGTCTGGAGAGGAAAAGATGGTAATAACAGTGTTCCACATGCTGGTATAAAATACTCTCTCTAAAAGCAAGTGCTCAAATACACCCACCCACCCCCAGTTGACTGCAGTGAGAATAGAACCCCTACCTAACTCAGGGCACAGACTAAAGAACTCAATATTTTATACAAGCACCATAGCAAACGTGTGGCTTTTGCAAGGCAGCAGGGCAATGTACAGTATCATTCTACTTTACTGTGAATTTATTTATGTTAAATGCTCTGGAGATTTTCTCCTCAGGTCTCCACTGAAAATAGGCCTTTGGCCCAGTTGGACCAACCCAGTCAACAAATGCCAAATAAAATAAATAAAATAAAATGTTCTTCTGACTAGATAGACACACACACACACACACACACACACACACACACACACACACACACACACACACACACACACACACACACACACACACACACACACACACACACACACACACACACACACACACACACACACACACACACACACACACACACACACACCTCCCAGTTGACTGCAGTAAGAATAGAACCCCTGCCTATCTAAGTATACAGACTAAAAAACTCTGTATTTTACATAAGAGCCATGACACAAATGTGGCTTTTGCAAGACTGCAGGACAACTTATAGTGGATGACATCAGCAGTGGATGTTAGAGAGAAGATGTTGAGAGACCTGCATGAAATGGATGTGTAGGAATGAACAAGTGTTAAAATATTGTCAATCCATGTGATTGGTGTGGTAACTGCAGGATACACATTTATGCACGTCTGACTAGATAGACACACACACACACACACACACACACACACACACACACACACACACACACACACACACACACACACACACACACACACACCTCCCAGTTTATTGACTGCAGTGAATACAGAATCTCAACCTATCTAGTACAGAGACTAGATAACTCAGTATTTTACACAAGCACAGTGGCACACGTCTGACTTTTATACAAAGCTGCAGGACAACTTACAGTGGATGACATCAGCAGTGGGTGTTGGAGTAAAGATGTTGGGAGGTTAGCATAAAATGGATAGCTATCCATATCCAACTATTAAGATATTAAAGTTCTGCATGTTACCAGATTGATGAGTATGCAATGGTTGTGTTTCCAATGTGTAGATATACTTTAAGAGACAACTTTGCAAAAAATATGTAAACGGGTGTCCACATTACAAGTATTGGAAAGTCTGAATGTGTATTGTCGTTATAAAGATGTGCATAGTATATAAGACAACATGTGTCATTTATTTATGCAGGGTAGCTGATATATTTGTGAACTTGTACTGAGAGACCAAGGTTGCAGTGCATGAGGGGAAGTAACAGATGGCTGCATTCTAAATGTGTGTTATTTTCTTAGATAGTGCTTTTATTTTGTTTGTGTTTCCATGTGCAGTTTTATGTCATAAAGACTAAATGGACAGTAAACAAAAGTAACACATGCCATTCTCCACTTTGCATACTGCACCACAAAGCAGTGTTTTTGCATGCGAGATACACATTTTTACCACTTTCCCTGTTTACGCATGGTTAAGCAGTGCACAAACGCAAGCCTTATTGCTAAAATTCTGAGAGTTCTCAGTAATGAGGGCATGAAACACACCTGCTGCTTAGCTGACTCTGCAGCAGCAGGTATAAATGCATTTACACATTTCCTTTGGAGCTCAGATGATAAAGGGTTCATATCCAGATGTATGATATAATTTTAAATAAATAGTGAGAATGCAATCAAGTTATTGTTTATACTCCATTCACAGTATGTTACTGTGTGATGATGTAGCACAGGATGTGTAAGTGGCATTACGCAGAGGTAACCATACCACAGAAGAGCCACTCACCATCATTTTGTATTAGTACAGAACAAACAGACACAGGGATGGCGAGAAACACAAAAGGTTAACGAACACCATGACTGGGGTGAGGGAGAAGACAATGTAAGCCCATACCCATCAAACATGGGGACACTGAAAATGTAATCCTCATCCACAGAACTGCCATCACTGTCCCCTTACTCTGCTGGCTGCTGGAGTACTTGATGTCTCCTCCTCCTATGGGCCATGAGGGATATCAGCCTCCACATCCAGCATAGACATACACCAATGGTGCTGTGCATGACCCTAAGCATCAACCCTGGCATCTCCTGGTGGGTGATGAAATCCCCACCTCTGCTAGTACTGCCAGAGAGTGACACAGCACCAGCTGCTGGGTTAGTGCTACCTGAGGGTGCAAGTAGTGCAGGGGCAGCACAGGTAGTACTGCCAGGTTGGGTCAAGATGTGCTGAATGTCGCTGCTGGGCCTTTGGAGCAGGGGCAGACTGAGCCACTGGGGTTGGCCTGTCTTCTTCTGCTGTGAAGTATTTAGTGATTTGTTATAAAAGGATGACATGGAAACATTTTGCCAACACATAATATAAAATAAAAAAAGAAAGAAGAGTTGGAGTGAGGGAAAAAAACAGATAAAATTAGTACTGTCATATGTGATATAAAATGCATTACGACAATATACAACAATTTTATCTGAAGTTTTGAATTTAAGTATACTTCATGACAACTGCAAACATACCTCACTAAAAGAATCACAGGCCTAAAGCAGATGACCTATGCTGACCATCTAAGAAAAACTCCAGCTATACTCTGTGGCATATCATATACGCAGATGCAATCTCTGCTGAACATACAAGGCCATGTCAAACCCTGAGCTGTTGGACATGCTCCACTTAAAGAAATCCCAATCCCTCAAAGACATGCTCCAGGGATCTAAACCTTGTCATCACAATGAACAAAACATGCTGGAGGGATAGGTTCTAGACCCAGAGACTCCCCATACTCTGGAATAGACTGCCCATATATGTCAAGCAGAGTGCCTCCTTGGCCCTCTTCAAAAGGAACTTTGATGATTGGATGGGAGATAGGAAATTCACCCTGGGGATCATGTCAGTCACCCTGCTAGACAGGTGTCCAGGGAAGTAAATATTGTGGGAAGAAATATCCGGGGAATTGTTTGGCTAGGCTTGTATAGGCCCTAGGGCCGATAGCCTAGTACCAACATATGAACCTATGAACTATAATTACAGATTGCTCAAAGTAATCCTTGCAATGTGCAGATATTGTAAATATGTTTATTCCAGTTATACAGATTAAAGTTAACAGCAGGGCATTTTGCCACTTGTGTAGAATTTAATTTATGTAATATTATTAAAGAATTGCAGTGTTTTATACTTGCTACACATGACATTTGAACCCACAACATCTAACTACAGTCTTACATTTGGTTTGTGGTACAGACTGATGCATGCACATCTGCTTTTACAGTTAGGATATGCATGCTTACTTTGCTACTGCTGTTTAGAAAAAAAACATTTTCTTTAAATGTTAAATGCACAATAATACTTATCTTGGGCTGCTTACATACCACACTTGCATCCTTCAGTCTATGTAGATGCTCGACATGGGCTTGCCTATTCAAATCTATTTCAGAATTAGCTGTGTAAACTCTTGCCTATATTTAGCTTTCTATGTGTTATACATTGTCTTTATTAACATACTTACACAACTGTGGGATGTAGCTAGTTCAGAACTCATCCAACCACTGGTTGAGTGTATCCCTCTTGTGCCTTTTTAGGTCATTGAAGTGGTGCCTACACTGTTCTGCAGTGCATGGGATGCCTGTTGCAATGGATACACCCTTGGCCAGACTATTTCAAGCCTTGTACTTGTATTGTGAGCCAGAATAGTCTCCCTGCAAAAGCCTTTGGTTGTGGTGGTGATTTATGAGGAATCCAATATATATTCTACACTCCTGAACAGACCACCTTTCTGCCCTGAATTGGGCACTTTCCCCTATAACACCAAACATGTCTAATCCCAAAGCAGTACAATAGCAAATAATGATTTCTCACCAATTCCTGTTATCGCATTTACTGGTAGTGCACAAACCCGAGCAATGATGCCAACCACGTTTGCATGATGTTAAGTGGAGAGCAACAGTGCCAAACTGAGAGAGTTTCAGAAATTGGAAGGTTAATCTGACACTTGACATCAGTTTGAGGGGTGTGTGCTGCTCTAACTGTTATGTGATTTAACTTTGCAGACATGCACTGGGGACATAAATTTCATGATATGAAACATGTTTGTTTGGCTTTATACACTGCTAACATTGATTTTTACAGTGTGGGATTCAAATATATGCATAAGGGACAAAACGATTTCTTCCACAATGGAGATTTTCCATTATTGCCACAAAAGAGATGTTTTTCAGACATAGTCTTGAATTATTTATAAATACAGATGACAAATTGAGGTGTTAACCATGTATGTGTGTGACCTGACAAGGTCCTTGTATATACATGCATTTGTGTATGTGTCTTATTTAAGCGTGAAGGCCATCCAAGTTCAGATAGCAGAAATATACTTACAGAAAAATAGTAGACAGTATACCCTCCGTGATACATCTAAACTTTCAAAACACAGTAAGGGTGTCTTATCCATCATGCATATAATTCATATCAGCACCACTATTTATAATTATGCATAAATTGTTATAAGTGGTATTTAATATAATGTGAAATGGAATAATATTAACAATGGCTGGAATTTCCTGTATTAGAACCCAGGACCATGTGTATGCACCGGAATATTTAAATAACAGTTGGGCATTTCCCTAATCATTATGAACTTTTGTGTGTTAACCACCAAGCAATTCCACTTACCATGTTTGCCTGGTGCCCAACACACAGTTGATACAATGTATCAGTTCTGAAATTGTTGCCTGATTCTTCTGTTCAGGTTTTCTATGGCTGCAGGTGTTGGGGAAGCTTGCTAACCGTCATGCAACATTGCTTAGTGGTGTTGCACGATGGAAAGCAAAAACTTTCACAATGTATCCTTTTTGACATTTAGAATGTGTATGCCCTGCCAGCAGGTGTTCTGTCCGCTTCCTGTGCATTCCACTAGTCCAGGTGTGTGCACTGCTAAGCTTAGCACAAACAAGATAAGCAAAGTTAAACATGACATTGATTGTGTTTCTCTGTTTCCCCCTGTTTGCTCTAAGTAACGCACTGTGCAAGTTAAAGCATTAACATTGAAAAAAAATGAAAATTAGGAGAAAGGCAGAAAGAAATATCTTAAATAAACAACACTACAAAAAATTATGTTGGTACACATGAAATATTTTTACACAGGTCTAGATTTGAACTCTCACTCCAATGAGCCTTTAAACACAGTAGGGGTGTCTTATCCGTCCTTGCCACAGAAACAGCTTTGCAGCAGAGCATGAAAATCAGTGTGCATACAAGCAACTGCAACATCATTCTCAGTATTAACAAAACATATGAAAGTTGCACATTTCTGAGCTGTTTGCACAGGGATTCATGTCAGATGTAATGCACTGAGTGATCACACAACCATTTATGACTATTGCTTGCAGAAATGCAGCTCTGTCTTATCTTTCTGTGTTTGTTGCTCACTCTTCTCTTATCTGACTGGAAATCTGAGACATGTAGTCTGTAAGACATTCTGTATCATTGTCCTTAAAATGTGCGTGATGATATTAAATGGCAATAATACACAGTTGGCAAGAAATGAATGGGACGTTGGATGCTACTAACAGAAACTGTGAAATGTGTGCTGTTTACTTAAATTTAAGACCTTGATACAATTACTTGTACACTTTGTAATTCTAACATGGCTGACACAGCCACTGGAGGTAAGGGGATCTGAGTTGCTTTTGTGTTTTCCTTTTCCCTTCCATTAATCATTCACAGTTGCAATCCATTAGCAGCAAACACTGAGGGAGAGTCTACACTATTTTTACATCTGATATATGGAACCAAGTATTTTGGATTCAGCAATTCTAATGAGTTGACACCTCATTTGCATCTTTACCATGCTCCCCGCCCTGAATCTACACTCTAAAAAGGAAACCATGTAGCTAGGGAACCTGAAGGTGTGGAGACTTGTTCATGTGGATAACACAGAAGAAATTATTACTTTGGGATTTATCTGCAGAAAAAAAACTACTGATCTGAATAAGGTATGATTGGATTTTTCTGTTATATACTGGATTTGCTTGTCTGTCACTAAGATAAATCTTTTATATACATGTGTGTGTGTGTGTGTGTGTGTGTGTGTGTGTGTGTGTGTGTGTGTGTGTGTGTGTATATATACATATATATATATATGTGTGTGTGTGTGTGTGTGTGTGTGTGTGTGTATATAGGTTTACTATCAAAATTCAGAATGGCAGTTGTGCGTTTATGCACAATGCTCAACTGAAATTATGAAAATGTACTCACCGATGCCTTCATAAATTCAGAGATCATCACCGTGACAGTTCCATTCACAACACCAAACTTTCGGAATTGAAAGTCAGTATTAGTGTCAATATTTTGCAGGGGGGGAAGCCCCCCTGCACCCCCCTGCAACTTAAATATCCAACTCCGAGATCACACTACAGTGAGGAAAATGGGAAATTCCCCACTTCCTAGTCTAGTGAGATCTACATTCACAATGCTGAACTCATAATAATGAATGCAGGTCTACATTCATTATTATGGTTCGGAATATTGCAGTTCGGCATTGCAGACCTTGAGTGCCGCGATTTTGAACAAGTGGCAGTCATAAAACTGCCATTTCACATTTTGATTGTAAGCCTATATATTAATATATATATATATATATATATATATATATATATATATATATATATATGTGTGTGTGTGTGTGTGTGTGTGTGTGTGTGTGCATTAGCAAATGCTACTTTTATCTGTTTGCACTTCTTATAAGTTTACTGATGGCATAGACATGCTTGTCTGGGGATTTTGGTTTCTCAGATGCACAGCCTTATTAACTGTCACCACATGTGCTAATGTTATAACTATTTTTCGATTTACACTCTTCTATTGTTGTTTCAGTGAAATGTAAATGTCCTATATTGTCAATGACACAGGCATATTAGCTTTCTAGGTTGACCCATAGAAACCTCTAGGTAAGTACTGGCCACATCTAGATGTGACTGGCAATTTCATAAAACTGAATGTTCTGTGCTAAATGTGTACACATTTTGGGGCAGTTTATTTGATGGCACTTTTTCACTGATGATTTATTAGCAAAATGTGTAATTTGCCTGTTGTTTTGAGGATGGGGGAGCCAATCTCCATTTATATGTTGGCACAAACAAACTTATTTGTACAAAGGTTTGCTTTACTATTGTTACTCTCCTTGTTTTGAATTTAACCTTGCTTTGTGTGCGATTGTAATATGTTACAACCACATAATTACTTTTTGTATTTGAATATCTTGACTGTTTTTTTTTTGTTTTCCCTGTGGGCAATATTGAAAAACTAAAGCACCCAGGCATCTGAATCCCTGCAAACTCCCTCTTCAATGGCCCTGAGAATGAAGTGATCGTTGAAGCATTTAGGCAACATGGTGCCTTTCTGCTTCAGAGGTGATGTGGAGATATGTCTGGCAGAATACAAATCTGGCAGCAGTTAGTGGCTGATGCAAACTCAGTAGGTGGCAAGAGCAGGACATCTGATCAGGTGCACCATAGGATCACTGACATGATTTCATCAGCCCAGAGGAGAACAGTTGCATTGGCCCATTAATGTATGGCTACCAGATGGGGCTACTACAGAACCACCACTGACACCAAATGAAGAATTCCTGTCAACTATTAGGGATCCAGAGAGCTCAGTGGAAAATGTACAACAGCATGTGATTGATGTTGGTGTTGGTGTTTCAAGGAGGACAAGTATGTCTTAGGAGGAGCTTCCGGGTAGGCTTACCTATCTCAATTGTTAAACACTTCTTGTATAATAAAATATTGACAGCAATACTTAAGTTTTATTTAACATATTTTTTGAGGGATGAATAGTTGTAGATTGATACAGTTAAAAACGCATTCATACTGATTACACATGGGCTTGGGGTGGAAGTGTCATACAAGTTCTTGTTAAAAGTATTGTTAATGGGCATAAAAAGGGCAAAAGGTTTTAACCCCCTGTCTTACTGTTAATTTTGATGATGGTGTCCTTACCTTTTTCTTAACTTCTTCCAGGACCATCCTCCATAGTGACCATAGAATCATCTCAACATGGCAGCTAAACATTTTTATGTCAGTACTGCTGAGCAGTTCAAAGAAATATTTATTTTATCCATGCATGTGATGTGGGATTCAGGACTTTTGTGTGTATTTCTGTACTGTCAGTAACAGTAGCACCACTGTTAGTTTGTTAGCATATATTAGACTATAGTAGTGTAGGTATTCATTTATTTTGTGTGTTTGTCGCTTATTATAACAAGTGATCCTGACAGTGGAAGTGTTGGACTCTCACCACCTGGCAGACTCTAACGACAATGGTGGCCAAAAACAGGCACAGCTGTGGGGTGTATAGGTTGAATCTGACATGAAGTTGACATTCATACATTCCCTGTAATTCCATCAGACCCAGCCAGTAGGCCTACACCAACCCATTCCAGTGAGCCCTCAGATATAGGACAGTTGGAGGATGAGACAATTAGAATAGTGTGGTTAATGTGACTTCGGTGCCTGTTGACTCTGACTATATCCAAAGTGTGGGTGAGGTGCCACACAAGAGGGTTGTTAGGGGTGCTCAGAGGAGGCCTGCAGTTCATTCTCCACCTGATCCATGTGTGTCTGGCTGTGTCATTCAACGTATGTTTAGGGGCCATCATGGAGGCAGAGGCATGTTCCAATAGGTCCTCCAGACAAATGCTCTGGGTTGTAGATGTGGCACAGGCTGACATGCAAGACTACCTCAACCATGCTCTCAATTTGATGGACCTGAGGAATAATACATTGGAATAGGCAGTGTGTGTGATGGAATGTATGCTGATAGAAGGACAGCATCCAAGTGGGTGTAGGTAAGTTATATTATTTGATGTTAGCAGATGTGGCCAGGCCTGATCAAACTCCCATAGTGCCACTACGTCTACTCCTCCATCAGTGATTGAGGTGTCTACACCCAGATGTGGCAGGCCATGAGGTCATGGTCCTGGGCATCCTTGTGAGGAGAGTTCATTCAGCAGACATCAGTCACATTCATGTAGCAGCATTGCATCCTACTGTGGGCATGGATGTACCCAGTGCATTTCCTGACAGAGCCAGTTTTAATGGCCGGGTATTGCAATGATGAACTGTCACCTCTACCATGCACAGCTCACACCTGTCTGACATACCAAGACATAGAGCTTGCAGATAGACACACACCAGTTTCCCCCAGAGGGCCCATCCAGACACGCACAACAGTTGCATGGTTCAGCCATGAGGCTTACCGCTCATTCTGTTTCAGTGTCCATTTGTTACTTGATCCAAATGTCTGCCTGTTTCTCTTTGTTACTTACATGCACACAGTTACCTTTTGTGTCAGACTAGGCTTCTTGAACCCCCTCACACACACACGCACACACAAACACACACACACACACACACACACACACACACACACACACACACACACACACACACACACACACACACACACACACACACACACACACACACACACATGCTCAACACTCTGTGTAAGTGATTATAACTGTGCCATAACCTTGTTTTTTATCTTTTAGATTCAGGTATACATAACCTTTGTGTCTGATGCTCATGGTGCATAGGTGACTTAGTGCTTACTATATCTGTGTTTGTGATATTGTTTTGCTAATTGTACTTTTTACATATTTTGGCCTTACAAAGTTAGACAGTTGATAGAATCAAAACAGTTTTTGCATCAGTATTTTTTAAGAATCTTCTGAGGGTTATGAAGTCTGAAACTGAAATGTGTCTCATTAATTTCTAACTTCTCTCTTTAATGATTTTCCAGTACAAAAGTATTTGGCCAAACTAAGAACATTCTGTGACCATAAGTATGTTTGAGAGGTATGAATGTGTAAATCATTGATGCCTGAGGCCTATTACTTGATAGAGGACACATTTATTCATGTAAGTCTCTGCTGTCACAAGTTAAAGTCATTGCTGTACAAATCACCCAACTTTTACTTGCTTACATTACCAAGTAACAACATGCAAGGATATGCCATTCATTTGTGTTATTACACAATTATGTTTTAACACTCCAGGTTCATCATTTACTTTGTAAATCTAGCAGTTGCTAGAGTTTTAGTTCAGGGCTGAGTCTGTCGGATGCTAGGAGTATAGTCATTACATGGGTAAGTAACGGTTGTGACCCTTGCCTAGAATCACTGTTACTTTATATATGTGCATAGCATGAAAGTTTTAGTCCCTTAGGTGGTGAGTGAGTGGGCTATGTATTACCTCTTAGCAGTTAATGGAGTGGAATCCCTTTCTATTTATGTAGACTCTTCCCTGATCCTTGGGTGGTGCCTTGATTTTTACATGTGTACAATCTATGGCACCCACTACTTCAGGGTAGTGTGCTATAGGGTAGAATTCTTGTAGATTTGTAGCCCTGTCCTCAGTACAATTTCCACCTCATGCAGATTGTGATAAGTTAAACAGGGTCTGAAAACTCTTTTCCTTCTTGGCTGTGGTCTGTTAGCAGCTGCAGCAGCATAGACTTCAGCCTGTTGCATATACACATGAATTAAAGCAACAACAACCCCTAACATTCTTTCTGTGTAGACTCCTTTCCATGGTTGTATTCCAACAGGTTTTGGAATTCACAGGGCGAACCAGCACAGAGTCTACATGGTTGTTTCATAGCTTGTTGACTAGCTCTTCCATCTTGGATTGGTTGATTAGCATACAATTCTGCTGCTTATGCTATAATTAACATACCACTGTTTTTACCATGGTTGCACAGCTCTACACACTGTGTAGAGCCACTTACTGAATCCAAAACAGTGTGCTACCTTGTGTGCATCGCGCCTGGGTTTGCAGATGGTATTAGCAGACCATGTAGGGTTTATTGAATCTGCCCTCCAAAATATTACAAGACATTTTAATAACTGTAATTTTACAGTCTTTAAAAATAATATCAAAAACTACAGTTTAAATAATTATACCAAATTAGATGTAATATTAAAACGGTTAAGAATGATACAAGTTATATGTCAATCATTTAATAGTTAGAGACATTATAGCCAGTTAATAGAGAACTTAAAGTTAAGTTAGTATAAAACAAATAGGAGTTGCAATACAAAGTCAGAGAAAAGCAGGCTTATGGTATATTTACAGAGAAAACCAGAGGTCAAAATTGAGAGAAGTAATAAAGTGAGTGAAGAAGAAGAGATTAAGTAGATGTAAGGTATGAATATGTATTTGTTCACATTTAGGAATATAGTTTGTCCTGGTGTTGAGCAAGAACAGATCCAGTTTTTGGCTACGAAGTCCTTCAGAATAGTTTTGAAGGATGGGAGGGAGGGCACTGACCTGATGGATACAGGTAAGGAGTTCCAGGCCTTAGCAACATGGTACAGGTACCAACAATTCCCAGCAGATTTGATAGGTTTGTAGAGAGACAGGAGTTTTTGGTCATTGGATCATAATGACTAACTGAGAATATAGTTGTGTAAAATGTTATTTAGTGCTGGACAAGCAGATATATTCTGGATACTTTTAAAGGTGGCAAGACACTGTATATATGTTAGTTGTTGGTGTAGTTCTAACCAGTTTAGGCTTTATAGTGATATGCATCCGTGGTGGTGTAGCAGTAGTGTTGTTGCCTCACAGCAAGAGGTTCTCCCGTTCGATTCTTGGCTGGAGTGCAGGGAGTGCCTTCTGTGTGGAGTCTGCATGTCCTCCCCGTGGTTGGGTGGGCGTTCGAAAGACATGTGTAAATGGGCGTGCCTTCGTTGAAGGTTGAACGTCGAGCTGGCACCTCAGCGTTCTTGAAAATCTACTGCCAATCATTAGCAGACCGGAGTTCTGCTGTTGGAAGCCCTAACCAGGAAAAGCCGAAAGACAACAACAGTGATATACAGTAGTGGGTTCTGAAAAGGGAATTTGCTGCAAATTTAGCAACTTTGCTGTAGCATTGTTCAAGTTTAGATTTTTGTCATGTCTGAAGGTTAGTAAGAATGGGAGTGCTATAAATAAGTGTGGGGAGGAGACTGGTAGTGGCAAGTGTAGCTTTAGTTGTGCCAGTGATAAAGTTTTGGCTCTATAAAGTATCCCTAGTATTTGATGAGTTTTTCTTACACAATTTGTATATGCAGGTCATATTTAAGTGTATCAACTATAATCCTTATAATTTGTTATGAGAAGTGAATTCAGTGTTTGTATTATCAAGAGAGAGGATTTTAAGTTTTGTGTTTTTCATGGGAGATGGATTGGGGGGTACTAATTTGTTTTTGTTGTTCATTTCTTTGTATTTTAGAGTTGAGCATGTGATATGAGTTACAAAGCCATGTTTCAGTTGCTGTTAAAGCTTCCTGAGTAATTGTCTGTATGTGTGTCATGTTGTCAGATGCGCAAATAAGTGTGGAGTCATATGTGTATTGTATTAGGGAGGCCTGTTGTTTGAATGTGTGGAAGGTGTTTGTAAGAATGATAAAAAGAAGAGGACCAATGGCAGAGCCTTATGTTACACTGGTGGTGATCGGGAGGTATGGAGAGAGGGTGGAGTGTCATTTTACTGACTGATGACTATTGCATAGGTAGCTTTTGAACTATAAAAGGGTGGGCTGAGAGACCTAATAAGGACATTTGAAGTAGAAGTTTGCTGTGATAAACTGTGTGTAAGGCTTCAGACAAGTCTAGAAATAAGGAGGAGACTAGTTTACTGTTATGTCTAGCTTTATTGGCAGTATCTATATAGGTTTGAAGTGCAGTGTTAGTACTATGGGAATGATGGAAGCCATGTTGAGTTGGGGACAGGAGTTCTTTCTGCAGGAGATAGTGTAGCAGTTGTTTTTGAATACATTTTTCAAATATTTTGAAAAGTGGGGATAAGATTGCTATAGGTCTAAAGTTATTAGTGTCTCTTGGACATGTTCTGTTTATTGTGGTGACAAGGTTTAGGTCCCTAGAGTGTGTAGCTCAGAGGAATTGGGATTTATTTAAGTGGAGCATGTCCTACAGCTCTGGGTTTGACATAGCTTTGTATGTTAGGCAGAGATCGCTTCTGAGTAGGCGATATGCGACGAAGTAAAGCTGGAGTTTTTTTAGACGGTCTGCATAGGACATCTATTTGAGGCTGGTAATCCTCTTTGTGAGGTATTTCTGCGGCCCTTCCATTTGTTGTAAATGTCTTGTGAGGTACATACCAAAAGGGTCGTTGTACTCTATAATGGGTCTAATGAGTGATGAGCAGAGGGGAACAATGACCTCTTTTTTCCTGGATGAGAAACCTTTTGTGATGAGGTATGCCACGTAGAAGGATTTCCTAACTACTGTGGTGATGTGATTATCAAAGGAGAGAGAACTTACTACTGCGAGCTGTCTGATTCCCCACTAGTGACTGTGGAACTAGTCGCACATATAGATGGAGCTTCCTCTTTAATTAAAAAGATGAATGCATTCATTTGACTTTTCCATTAATTCTGCCTTATACATTGGTGAGATTCACCAATTTATAGTACTGAATTCATATGGCATTGTGAGCCAGATTCCCCTTTAGGAATCGGGCGTAGGACATTAGTAATCTGTATTAGCATACTTTGAATGGGGACAGGCAGACTCAGGTGTGTTTTAACTGAGTGGCATAGCATGGCACTCCACAGCTAAATCCTTTTTTTAATCCAGGCCAGATACTTATTATATGCAAAAAGTTTGTACTTTGTTTTTAAAGGCTTAACGGGTGCTCTTCCATTCAGGTCATGTGCATGCCTAGTTGCTATAGGGTGTTGACCCTTTCAGGTCATGGCTTAACATGCCTGTAGAAATGTAATTACTGCAGAATTAACAATACTCACCATATTTGTTTTCTTATTTATTTGTACAATACAAGGAACTTTTTTTAATTTATATTATCAGTAGAGAAAATAATGGGATGCTATTAAAGATAAATGTAGTTATGTTTCATGTTTTAATGAGCATTTCTCAAAGGTTGTTTTATATGTGAATAGTTCATTGTTTAGTACTAAGCTAATTGCCGTTGCAAGCCTAACCAATTATCCCATGTGAGACTTAAACCCTGCACCTTGTGTTTGTAAGGCAAACACCTTAGCCATTAAGCCACCCTCCCATGTACTAAAGAGGATTGCATAGGATGCATAGGAACACCCTTAACAAAATAAGTCATGTGTCATGCAGGAGTGATGCACAGTGTGTCATTATTGTGAGTGGGTACAAGACAGATCATGATTTTACTGAATGAAATTTGCCTGCAGCAGTTTAAGTGGTAATAGAGTAGTTTACAATTCCAGAAAGGTAAGCAAAAGGGCTGAAACATTCACAATGGTATGTTGAAGTTTTTCACAGCTATGTGCCATAGGAATTGTGCAATACTTGTTTAAGGCAAAAACTCTAAGGGCCAGGTATCAACCTGCATGGCAGGTAACCAGAATCACTGTCTCAAATGGAATTTAAAAAGACAGCCAAAAATGGAATTCAATACTGTATGTGATATGCAAATACAATGGTAGTAAAAGGCCTTGTTGGAACACATGTTGCTCTTCTCCCAGTACTGCTTCATTAACAGCAGATGAAGAATGGATGTTTAAAATGAGGTAATTTCTGATTTATAGGCTGTCGCACAAGTTGCACAGCTTATAAATTGTGACTTTTATATCCAGACTGTCTTACTGCTTTCAGTACTCAGACTATTTGTAACTTACAGTTTGAAGCAGAAAGCATAGCTTTAAGATGTTCACTGTCTGAGCACGTGCATAATGTATTAAACCATAGCAGGCTCTAGCGACAGACCTATTTGACTCTTCATTGCTTTTGTACTCAGCAATTTATCATGACAATTGATTTTTAAATAAAGTCAGACTTTAGTGAGTAGCAATTTTTATCTGGCATTTTGGAATTAATAACTTTATGCTTTTCTCATTCGTTCTTCATTCAAATAGAATTATGGGATCACCTTTCTAAATGGAAAAGTCCAGATGCTATTAATGTTTCCATAAACTGCAGCATTAAAAATGCCCAATTAAAGCAGAATAAGATTTTACAGCTATAGTTATGAAAAATATGTTTTAAATTCTATGAGTGGGAAACAACAAATAAAATGTAATCATGCAGCTGGTGTAGGAAAATGCTACAGGAAATTTGCATTGTTTAGAAATAAGATGGATCATAAAAAATTCCTAAGAATAATTGTTCATTACAACCATTATACTATAACAGATACAGCAATACACATTAGCAAGTCTGAGAGACACAGTCAAAGGATAGATTAGCTGAACACCTCAAACTAAAAGCAAAGTGTAGGTAAAAGGATCCCAATCCAACAGATTAGTAGCAAACTGCAGGAGAGCATACATAAATATCATCAGTTTTTCAGTAACCCGTTTTATTTAATTCAGAGCCATGGAGGGAGCTGAAGGCTACTCCAGTACTCAGTGGGTGCAGGTGCAAGGTGCAAAACTAATCTCAGGTAAGATATCTGCTGTGTGGTAGGCATAGGTGTGAACACAAACACCCACACACCTACACATAGCTATGGACATTTACCTACAGTGAATTTTTGGGATATGGAATGACACCCGTACACCCTGAAAAAAAGATACAGGGTGGACTTGCAGACTTCACAGAGAAGGAACTGTAGCCTAGAAATAAATCAAAGAACCAAACATTTTGAAGCAGCAGTGCTATTTATTTCACTACTGTGTCACCTCAGAAAGATTGAATGTTGTGTAAATCAATTGTAAATACTTTTCTCCAAATAAGCATTTTCTTTCCTGTGGTCTTCCTTGATTGCATTCTTACCACAACATCTCTGCCACAGACTCTGGTCTTCTGTTATTCCAGACATCTTATTTTAAGTTAGGATGGACAATGGTAAGCAGGCACAATAGAATCTGGAAAGCTGAGTGTAAAAGAAATGTATTCTCCAGTGTATCATCCTCATAACAAGAGTCACAGATCATTATTTTGTTTACACCAAAATACTTGAGATAAGCTAAGCAATAACACCAAGGGTCTCTTCCTTCCTTATCTTTGCATTTACAGAATCATTCAGTTGGAGTAAGGAGAATCTTTCAACACAAACAGGGGTCTCCCTACAGCAAGTATAAAAGCAACTCCCAGCTCACCGCAAGAGTATAGAGTGTCACTACAATCTTGTTATACTCACTCCAGCTGGTTGTCTTAAAAGACAACGTAATTCATTCCCTGATGAAGGTCACCGGTATCAGAGAAGTAAATCCTGTCACTGCATTACTAATCTGTCTTAAAATAACTATTCTTATTTATAGATTGTACAACAAAAATTGCAAAAGCTAAATTATCCTAAGGTGTGATGAAATTCCTTGGCAATGCCACATAAAAATAATATTAAGTGTCAGTGAATTCAGTACAAGTATGACACTGTTTTTAGTATTTGCTTTGTAACAGGATAGCTGCATCTGCACCTCTGATAGAGGAGGGAACAAAACAAAGGTTGTATCTCAAATCCTAACTATACTCAATAAAAAACATGGTCTGTTCATGTGAAATCTAGTGATTTTACAATGGTTAGTGTGGTTCACAAATACCCAAAGTGGTAGCCATGTAGCTGCAGTCAGAACAGCATAGTGCACAGAGAAAGTGAGAGGGTTGCGTCCATTTTGACAATCCTAAAGAAGTAGCATAAGCAGAGACATGGGTTTGACATAGCTGACAAAAGTCAGATTCCATTCTACAAATTTGGAATGTTGATGTTGTGATCAGCAGGCAAAAGTAGTTCTTTTAGTTCTATTTTCCATTAAGGCACAAAAGAGAGATTTTTACACAAGAAATGTGTATTTCATTTCAGTGATCAGTTCTATGATAGAGAAACTTTTCATACTCTCAAACTCTTGCTATATGTTTGCATACTAGCATCTAAAATCACTTTATTATGTACATGCATTTAAAAAAAAACATAAAAATAGCTGAGTAAGAAAGTAAATTATTTAGAAAATGGTTTTAAAATAGCAGAAGCTATTTATTCTTTTTAAGATAATACCGCATAAAGCCTGATTATTAAAAGTTTAAGAGTGGAAGAGTGGACAATACAGACTAATAACAGAAAGATGAATTTGCTCTAGCATTATTTTACTAATTTAATTTTACTGCAGCTGTCTCCATCAAATGGTTAGAATAAATTAAGATTCAACATGTTTATCAGTAGTCACCTTAGTTTTGCATGCCCACCTTGTTATGAATTAATAAATCATCAGCAAATATAAAACATATCATTGCTTATTTAAGCAAAACAAAGCAACATGATTACTAAGCATATATCATAATTATAGGTTCATAGGTTTCTCTTTTAGTACTATGCTAGCTGCCATTGTGGGCCATTTTAAACCTTACATATTTCCTTTTTTGTCCTTGAAATAATATATCCCATTCAGTTATAGATTGGCCTTATTCATTCCATGGTTGATAATTATATATTACCCATAATGAGAATAATTGAGATCATACCATAGATAATTTGAGAGGACCCATGCATGAGATAAAGCATTTAGGAGCTGCATCTGTCCATTAGTAGTACAGGGGAGAATCTTGGAGTAAATTATCTGTTTCCCATCTATAAATCTAAGTTGTGATTGAAAATGGACAGAGATGAACTTTACTTTATGTGAACAGGGAGTTTGTTCCAGAGTAGCAGTATCCTCTGCTAGATATAGCTGTTCCTCCAAACATTTCTGCTTTTGATGCAGGAGAGATTTAGATCCCTAGACCAAATATTTCTAATGCCATTTGACTTGATGATGTGCAGTAAATCCATCAGGAATGGGTTGGAAGATGCCTTGTATGCCAGACACAGGTCACATCTTAGAAGTCTACAGGATACTGAGTACAGTGACATGGCTTTGAGTCAGTCCTTGTAGGACATGTTGTTTAGTCCCGATAAGCTTCTAGTAAGGTATATCTGTGGGCACTCCAGTTGTTGCATGTGCCTGGACAGATATATGCCAAAGGGGGCATTATATTCAATGAATGGTCTAATGAGGGCTGGGTAAAGAGGGACAGTGACATCCCAAGATATTGAAATAATCTCTTTGTTTTTAAGCTGTGCAATACAGAAGGACTTTCTTAAAATAATGGATACATGTTGGTCAAAAGTTAGATCACTGTCCTCATAAGTTCCCAGCTCCCAAAACAACTGGGTCAACTCTTAGGGGTGTATTGCCAAAGTGATAGTTCCCAAGGGTAGATGACTTCCCAAAGGATACAGTAATGCATTTTTTGGCATTTCGTTTCAGTCCATGATTTTGGAACAAGCTGTTTATTTGGGACACACCTTCATGCAGGACGGCTAAGTCATATGGGGATTCAATGACTGCTCCTAGCCTGCAGTCATCTGCAAACTTGGTCATCCAGAGCATTTGCTATTGGCTTTTTCTTCAGAAAAGTAGATGCCAAACAGTAGAGGTCTCTGCACAAAACCCTGGGGGACTCCACTGGTGATTGCTCTATTTGTGGAAATAACTTGCATTAATTTGAGTATATGTGTCCACTTTTGAGTCAGTTGGTAATCCAACAGGCAAAATAGGGGTTGATTCCCATTTTATTTAGCTTTTCTGCTATGGGCGAGTGGGGAATTGTGTCAAAAGCTTGAGCCAGGTTGAAGTATGCTGTGTGTACCATTTTGCCTTTCTCCATTTCTTGGTGACCGTTTCCAAAACAATTTTCCAAAAAATCCAGCAGGTAGAGTAAGCATGACCTGCCCTTGATGAATCCAAACTGAGTTGGTCCAGTATTTGGAAGCTCCCTATGTCCTGATTGATTAGTTTCATGATAAGTCTTTCCATAGTGTTGCATATGATGCTGGTCAGACTTATGAGTCTGTAATTGTCTGGGTTTGTGGAAGGTCCTACCTTATGCAGGAGAATGACTGTAGCTATTCTGCATTTATTTGGTACAAAAACTGTATGGAAGTTGAAACTAAACAGTGTTGTTAGGGGTGTGAATAAATTGTGCTTAATTCTAGTTAAGATGAATCCAGGGATATTGCCAGGTCCCATCAATGCAGTATTTTTAGCATTTGATAGCACTTTTAGGACTTGGTCTTGTGTGACAGCTAAGGCAAGACAGTTTCAGGTATATCTTGAGGGACAGATGAAGAAAAAGAGGGGTGAAGTTGTAGCTAAAGTTATTGACCAGTAGATTTGCTATATATTCAGGCTCAGAGTCTATAACTTTATTCACAATCAGCTCAGTGCATTGCTACATTGTGCTTTTGAAATTACAGACATAAGTAAAAAATGCTTTATGGTTGTCTTTGGCTTGGGTAGCTATTTTAGCCTCAAACATTGGCTTGGTTGAATTTATTAAGCTCCTGAGCTGTTTATTTATTTCTGGAACAAGGGCTTTAACATTCAAGGAATTATTCTTACTTCTGGTCAAAAATTTTCCTTTTATAATAAAGCTTGTTGATATTATAATTCCATTATGGGTTTGCTTCTGTGTCCTGCATGTGTTCCTATGGGGTACAGCTACATCTAAGTAGCTGTCTGCATCTTGCTATAGTTTGGTGGTGTAAATTTGTGTGCATTCAGTAGAGTTAATAGGCTCTGATGGAAATTTGAAGCTTGCCAAAGCATCACTTAGGAGCAGGCAATTTCTCTTAAAGAAATTTCTAAAGATACCTTGAGTGTAAGGGATCTCTTTTTCAGTTTTATTTTGAAAGAGACTGCTTTATGGTCAGACCTAACAAGTGATGAAGATATACAAGGGATGGTGTAAGATGCATCCATATTAGTAAGGACAAGATCCATGAGGTTATTTCCCCAGTTATGTACTCTGACTAGTTGTTCCACATCATTTGTATTGACAAAGTTCCAGCACCTCTGTGCTTGAGTGCTAATGGTGATGTAGGTTCCCAGTCTATAGCTGGATAGTTTAGATTGCCTAGGGAAATGGTACTGGATTCAACACTGAGTGGTTCTAGTTCCTATAGATAGCAGCTGTGGCTTTCTTGTGTCATACAAGGAGTTCTATAGCTAGCTAATACAGTATTACACTGTAATTACTAGCTGTAGCAATTTCAATGATCAATGGTACTTTTGTATTTCAGACTGTAGGCCCTCTGCCATGAGTATATCACACCCAGCAACATCATGTGTGACTGCTTCCAGTTCTATTTCTTAGACCCTGCATCTGCCTGTTTCTCCCACATTTTCAATGGATTTTGTAAACCAGCATGTGTAGTCCACTGTCCTGGGCTTCCATTACTGACCTTTCCTATTTTGGTTTCAGTTCACCTCTCCTTATCTATTCCTTTGTCAAATTTTGGTCAACATGAGGTTGTTCCAGGAGATCACTGTACTTGCCACAATATTTATGCCTTTTCCACATTTTTTTTCTTTTAATTTGATCCTTCTACTTTTACTCCTTCCTTTGTTTCTTGTCGCATTCAGTTGCTATCTGATTTCTGCCTGCTTCTGATTTGATTTCCATTCCTGCTTGACACCAGAAACCTTCTTCTAAACTTAGCAGAGAGGTCATTTTAGATTTCCCTTTCAAATGTTTTAAAACTTTCAGAATGCTTTGATCTGATGATATCAGGAGATATGTTTGCAGTCCCATGATTGCAGTTCTATAAATGAAATCAATTCTGAGGAGGTCCATACCTCCTTTGGAGCAAGGAATACATAATCTTAGTATACACTGATTTTTCTACATCATTCAATAAGCATGAAGCATTTTTCTTGTTTTCCTTTCAAACTGATTCATTACCTTTTTGTGCTAGTCACTAACTAAAATTTCAAGTTAGAACAGGAAAACCAAATTGGCTTCTATCTTGGACTTTATTCCTACATGTCAAGATTGTTTTCGATATTAGTTTTTGTCTTCTAAATTATTTCTTACTCAGTTTTATTTGCATTTTTTCATGTCTTATTGCTCATTCTTTATCAATTCCCAAATATTTATATATTCCCTCCTGCTCAAGTTCCTTTATATCACATTTCTGTCCCAGATTGATATTTTTTTGGTGCTGCAACTTTCTTCCTTTAAATATTGCTTCTGCGCATATATAAAGAACAAATGGCATTCTAATATCATCTGAGAAAGTTTTAACAACTTGCAGTTGTGCTTTCAACTCCTCACCTGATGAACTATACACTTTTAAGTCATCCACAAAAAGTAGATGAGAAGTCTCTCAACAAGGTTGTTTTCTGGAAGCCAGATTGTAACCATGGTCCAATCTGTTAGGTAAACAGCTTAATGGGATAAGAGCAAGACAAAATATCAACAATGACAAGGAGTCACCTTAGGATACCCCCTTTAAGTTTTTATTTCGGTGATAATAATTTTTCCTTGTGGAGTTATTAATGATCTTTGAGGTTGAATGATAACATTAACAGTTTTATACTACTACAAATCTTTGTGACTTAGGAGCCATATAAAAAGAGTCTAATTTTTTGCTTAAGATAAAAAAAACAAGAAAAATAAGAAAAAAACACTTCTTTTCTCCCACATCACTAACTTTGTAACATGTAAAAAAACAGAAAGAAAAAATAATAGTTGCCATTCTAATAGCAGCTCTGATATGTATAATGTCTTTGAGCATAATGACTACATCTCCAACATAAGTAATGTAAATACCATTTAGTTAGCATACCAGTGAATTATACTAAATATATATTTCTATATGTCACATTTAGGATACATATAAATATGAACAGGCTTTCTAACAATCACATGAAAAAATGGATAAGCACATTAGTCAATTCTATTTTTATCTATCTATCTATCTATCTATCTATCTATCTATCTATCTATCTATGTATCTATATATCTATCTATCTATCTATCTATTTTTATTGACATTTGATTACTGAGAAAGTCCGACTAGGTAGGATCCAATTTTTAGTGAAGCCCAAGCAGAAACACTCCAAAGTATTTACAAAATATTTTAAGAATAATAATTTTGCAGTCTTTAAAAATACAAAAAAATACAGTTTAAATAATTATACAAAATTAGACTTAATATGAAAACATTAGTTAAGAAGAGATACAAGTTATATGACAATGAGTTAATAGAAAAATTTTAGCCAGTTTATAAAGAAATTAAAGGTAAGCTAGTATAATACAAACAGAGATTGCAATATGAAGTGGGACAAAATCAGGCTTATAGTATATTTAGAGATATAGATTTTACCAAGTGAAAACCGAAAATAAGATTAATTTATTGCATTATAATACCTTATATAATATGATTTGTCAAAAAAAATCATGTCTCTTCATAGGACACAAGAAGATGTAATTCCAGGATATAATGCCAATTAATCTATTGTATTTATTTTATTTTATTTTATTTTATTTTTTGGGTGAGAATTCAATAAAGCCTACATGATGTTTTTTTCACTGTGTTCATGTTGCAGCACGACGCGAACATGGCCACAGGAAGATTTGAATTCAGTAAGCACCATGTAGAGATGTGCACCCCCAGAACAGTTAAACATTGTAGTATGCTAATCAGCTGCATAAGCAGCCACATAGCATGCTAATGAACCCAGAAAACACAGTAGAGTTATTCAACAAGGTCAGAAGCAAACAAGTAGACTATATGCTAGTGTTTCATCTGTATTGGAGAATTTTTCGAATACAGCCACGGAAAGGACTCTATATGGAATATCTCTCAACTTCATAGAGCAAGACATCTGGACAAAGCTATCAATAATAGGGGATAAAGGTTCAAAAATACAGACAGATTCTAAATATTGCTCTTATTAATTTAGATAGTTGCTAAAGTAACAGGGCTTGTGTTAAGAACAGAAATGCAGCTTTGCTGTCCTGCCCCCAAATGAACAATACAGTAATCCAGACCATACCTCTCAAACTCTTATGGCAAGACATCTAGACAAAGCCATAACGAATGGGGGAAAAAGGCCCAAAAATAGGGATGATTTTTAAATATTGCTCTTACAAACTTAGAAAATTGATAGAATAACAAGGTTTGCATGTAGCAGCAACAGCAGCAGCAGTTGACAACTTTGCGTACCTCTTGAATGCTTACACATACCTTTCAGCCTCTTAGCACAAGAAATCTGGGTGAAATAAGGACAGCTTTTAAATATTGCTCTTATTAACTTAGAAGGTTGGTAGAATAACAGGATTTGTATTAGCATGCATTTTCTGAAGGTTGTGAAGTCTGATACTCACATGCCATTTAGTGACTTTAATCTTTAGATCATCCCAGTGATTTATTAAAAAAAAACATTTTTATGAGGATCAGACCAAAAATATGAAGCAAAAACTGGACATTCTGCAAAAATCTGTATAGTTGAGAGGCATGCTAGATCAAGGTATCTGGATAATCTTAAAATAAACAGGTGACAACGACTCAAAATAGGAACATTTTTTAATGTAATACCCTCCCTTCTGTGTTCAACATTCAGCTCCCTTTCAGTTTCCCCTAGCTACATGCTTGATAACGGTGAAGAGTCAGGGCTGTCAGTATGGTGAAGATGCAAATGAGGTCTGAACTCATTAGAATTGCTGAATCCCAAAAGGTTTGATCCCTGTAGAGATGTTCACATTGTGTAGGCACTCCCTTAATGTTTATTTTTATGGAATGGCAACTGTAATTGCTTACATCATCAGGTGGTTGTGTCAGGTTACTCTTACAAAGTGTTACATGTAGGTCTGTCAAGGCTGGAAATGCAAGTAAGCAGTGCACAATTAACAGGTTCTGTTTCATTAACAGCCAACCTCCTCATTTGTTTGCAAATTGTGTTTTTTTTCTGTCAGGCTTTTAGTATTATTTAGTATAATAGAAAAGAAAAAAGAAAAAAAGAGATAAATAGTTGAAAGGAGGAAAAGCAATCTATGCCATACACAGTAAAAATGTTAGCACACATGAGAAATGTCTACATCGATCTGGATTTCAACTCTCACTCCAATACACCTTCAGAAAACAGGGTGGGAGCCTTATCTCTCTCTCTCTCTCTTTGCCACACAACAGCTTTGCAGCAAAGAACTGAAGCCATTCATCACACAACCAACTCCAACAGAATATACACTGATATCTATCCATAAACCACCAGAAGGAGGTTGCATAATGGTTAAGATATTTGCTTTTCTGACAAAGTGCGCAGGGTTTAAGTCTTACATGGGTTAACTGGCTAGGCTTAAAATGTCCCACAAGTGCAGGTAGCCTATTACTAACCTATGAACCCATTTATTATTATATTTGGATGTAGTGCACTTAGTGATCACACAACCTGTTATGATTATTGCTTGCAATTATACAGTTCTGTCTTACTTTTCTGTATTTTCTGGTCATTCATCAGTTATCTGATCAGTACTCAGAGACATGCAGTCTGTAAGACATGCTATATCATTGGCCTTAAAATATGTGAGGATATTAACTGGCAATAATACAATATGCATTTGCCAACAACTGAAGGGCAGGTTGGATTGCACAAACAAGCATAGACTGTGCTTTTGCAGCAGGAGCAAAGATGAGCTGCTGTTATGGCCCATACAAGCATAGACTGTTCTTTTGGGGTGAGCAATGGCAAGTTACTGTTATGGTACAAACAGGAAAGGACTGTTCTTTGTGGGGGGGGAGCAAAGGCAAGTTATTGTTATGGCACATACAAGGGTGCAACTGTTCTGTTGAGGGGAAACAAAGCTGAGTTACTGATATGGCACAGACAAGCATAGACTGTTCTTTTTAGGCAAGCAATGGTGAGTTACTGTTATGGCACAAATAAGAACAGACTGTTCTTTCTGGGGGGGGAGCAAAGGTGGGTTACTGTTATGGCACATACAAGGGTACAACTGTTCTGTTGTGGGAAACAAAGCTGAGTTACTGTTATGACACATACAAGGGTACAACTGTTCTGTTGCGGGGACAGAACTGAGTTACAGTTATGGCACATATAAGCATAGACTGTTCTTTTGGGGCAAGCAAAGGTGAGTCACTGTTATGGCACAAACAAGGTATGATGCTGTTATTACTCTCCTTGTTTTGCATCCTGTCTGTTGTTTGATCTTGTGAAGGTTGTGAAATCAGAAACTGCAATGTGGATCATTGCCTTCTAACTTCTCTCTTCAATGATTTTCCAATACAAATGTATGGTGCTAAACTGAGGGCATGCAGTGATCATCAGTACATTTGAGAGGTATGACTGTATGAATCTTTGATGCCTGAGGCCTACTACTTACTAATGGATGCATATAAGTCAAATAAGTCTCTACTGTCACGTTACGGTAAGGTTTGTATAAATCTTCCACCTTTTACTTGCTTACTGTAACACGTGATGAAATACAAGGATATGCCATACTATTATTAAACAATACACTCCAGGTTCATCTCTTATCTTGTAAATGCAACAATTGCCACAGTGTTAGTCCAGGACTGACTGTGTCTTATGTAAGCAGTTTATAGCCACTATATGGGGAGGTAAAGATTGTGTGAGTTGCTTGCCATCAATGTTACTATATGTATGTGACAAGGAGGAAGGTTTTAGGCCCCTAGGTGGTGAGTGAGTGTGCTATGCATTATCTCTTAGCCAATGCAAGGGCACACTGAGCATACCTATGTCTGCTTACACCCACAGCAACTGGTGGCTCTCCATCTGACTCCTCATCTGCCTGTGGCTGTGATGACCTTGGCATTGGTGGTGTGATATGTGCCCCTTTCATTTGCTGATCCTACTGCATCTGTTTCCTCAGGATTATGTTATCTAGCATGGCAAATACTGTGAAAATTTCTTGTCCATTGATTGTACTGCAGCGTCCCCCCAGTTGTATCTAGGCACTGCAACCATGACTTCAGCAGGCCAAACATACTCTATATGACATTTCTGGTCTGAGCGTGTGCCTCATTATGGCATTGTTCTGTGGATGTATGTGTGTTTCTGATGGGTATCATCAGCCATGGTTCCAATGCATAGCCTGCATCCCCAGTAGATGACCCTGTGGGATATCCCCCCCTAGCAAACATCTGGTGCAGTTGGGAGGTGTGCCAGATATGTGAGTCATGGTAACTGCCAGGGTTGCCAGCATACAGGTTCAAGATGCCATGGCATTACACATGACTTGGCAGTTGATAGAGCAGTAGCCCTTTCTGTTAATATATAGTCCACACTGCTTCCAGGTGGTGCCTTCATTTCGACATGAGTTCAATCTGTGGACCCTAGTACTGCAGGGTAGTGTGCTTCCTGGCAAAACTGTTGCATATTTCTGGCCCTCTCCTCAAAACTACAGGGAAAACATATGTGCTCACTGACATATTGGAGCATAGCATCCAGGAACTGGTGGAGGATCCAGGATGCTGATGCCTGTGACACTCCCAGCATGCCCCCATTGGTCTCTGAAAGGTACCTGTAGCTAATATTCTAATGGCTACACATACCTTAGTTTCCACTGGATGGGTTCACCTCAGTTGGCTCTGGTTCCGAGTTGAGGGTGGCAGAGGTCACAGAGTTCCTGTAGTATGTTCCTGTCTACCCTGTAGCGCTCTACAATTTCCACATCATGTAGGTTGTGATAAGCTAAATTCAACTTGCAAACTCTTCTTCTTAGTCTAGGCCTATTGGCAGCAGCAATAGCATTGGCTTCAGCCTCTTGCATATACAAATGAATTAAAGCAGCAGCAGCCCCTAACATTCTGTCTGTGTAGGTGTTCTGTGTCTGTACTCTAAAAGTTTTGACATCCACAGGAAGAAACAGCATGGAGTCTACATGGATGTTTTATAGCTTGTTGAATAGCACCACAGTGTTGGATTGGTTGATTTGCATGCAATTCAGCTGCTTATGCTGTAATTTGCATCTATGAAACACAGCTAAAGACAGATCCAATCTATTAATAATCTACACCTTTATAAAAAGGCAAACATGCAGCTAGCCAAACTGATGGTGAGGAGAGTTGTATATGTTTGCAAGACTACAAAAATGCTTGTTCTTCAGGATATATCTGTACAGAGGAGTACTGGACTTCACCAGGTATAATCCCATTTTGTCACCTACATACTGCATATGCTGGAGTGTTTTTAAGAATAATATAAAGCAAAGGCTTTTTCACTTTTATCTATATACATTAGTTCAAATTGTACTGATGGCATGGGCCTGTCTGTCAAGCCATTTCAGAGGTATGCATGATTGATTATACATGAAAATTCAATGCTGTGTGATAAATATGTACAAATGTGTCAAGGACAGGTCCTTAGATAGCTCTTTCAGCATCTCAAAGAGGTTTTGTTAGCAAAATGGGTCATTTGCCTGTTCTTTTGTGGGAGGGAGGCAAGGATGAGTTACTGTTATGGCACAAACAAGGATATGTTGCTCTTGTGACTCTCCTTGTATTGCATCCTGCCTGTTGATAGTATTTCAAATCTCTAGACTATTTTATGTTCTCCAATGGGTAATACTGACTGGCTACTTTTTCTGTTTTATCTTGAAACAGTTATTTTGTAGTTATGTGATACTTATGTGTATTATACTGATGTTGTCTTTTAGGATACTTACAAATATGTCACTCAGGCATGTCAATCCAGGGAGAACCCCCTTCATTGAAGCTGAAAATCCAGTCATAATCGATGGGATTCAGCAACATGGTGCTTTTCTCCTGGAAAAAAAAAAGACATGGCCTGTAGGATGTGAATATGGCAGTAGATTGTTCATGATGTCAGTGCTGTGGGTGGCCATGACAGAACACATGAACAGGAGTGCTGAGGGGCCACTAACATGATAACATCTGCAAGGAGGTGAGCAGCTGAAGTGGTCTATGACCAAATGGTTACTGGGAGAGGGCCTGCTAGGGAACCAACACTAACACCCAACGAGGAGTTCCTGGCTAATCTGAGAGATCCATATAGCTTCCAGGAGAGTGCAGTACAGCATGTCCTGGTTGTGGGTGCAACACCTTCTGAGACAGCAAACACTTCCCAGGAGGAGCTTTCAGGTAATTTTTGATATTTCAACAATTGAATACTGTTGTATAGTAAAACAATTGAAATGAATAAGTTAATGCTGTATTAGCATGTCTTGTTTTGCAGCGGGATGAGGATTGCTACAGTTATAAGCTTAGTTTGGAGTTGTCAGCCACATTCTTGTTCAAAGTACCATTAATGCACATATACAGGGGTAACTGTATTACCCTCTGTGTTTCTGTTAATCGTGATGATGCTACCCTTACCTTCTTTTAACTTATTGGGCTGTCTGGAGTGCAGCACAGTATGTCTTTTGTAGATGGTAAGCCAAATATTGTTATGTCAGTAGTGCTGAGCAATTTAAAGAAATATTGTAGTTTCTGATTTTGATCTCAGGCCTGTCATGTGTATTGCTATACTGCCTATAACAGTGGCAGCACTGTTAGTTTGTTAGCATATATTGCACTATAGTAGTGCAGGTATTAATGTATTCCTGTGTTTCATGCTTTTTATCACAGGTGATCATGAGAGTAAGAGTGTCGGCCCTGTGCCATCTGATGTCAGTGTATCCACAGACTCGATGATGGTGGCCAAACTGAGGCACAGTCAGGGGGTTCAGATGTTAAATCTGACACAGAGACTTACATATAGCCATCCCTTGCATTTCCATAGGACACAGCAAGTAGGCCTGCGCCTACCCAGTCCATTGAACCAACAGATATCGGACAAGTAGAGGGCGAGGAGAATGATTAGTGAAAGGATGCTACTGTGTCTTCAGTGTCTGTTGAGTCTGTCTGTAGCCAAAGTGTGGGTGAGGTGCACATAGGGGGATGGATAGGGATGCTCGGAGGGGGCCTACTGTCCTTCCTCCACCTGGTGCAGGTGTCACCTCCTGTGCCACTCAATATATGTTTAGGACCATGATGGAGGTACAGGCACATTCCCATAGGTGTGCCAGACAAATACTCAGGGTTGTGGATGTGCCAGGGTCTAACATGTGCAACTGACTCCACCGTGTTGCCAGTTCACTAGATCAGATGAATAACACGTTGGAATGAGAGGTGTCTGTGATGAACTGAGGAGTGTCTCTCATGGAATGAACAGTGTCTATGGAATGTCTGCTGGGAGGGGAATGACATCCTTGTGGGCGTAGGTCAGCCACATCATCTGCTGTCAGCCAAAGTGGCAGTGACTGATCCCACTCCCATAGTGGCAGTAATTCCACTGCTCAGTCAGTGAGTCTGCTGTCCACACCTAGACATGGCAGACCATGAGGTTGTGGTCCTGGGCATCCCCTTGTAGGGAGCTTGTCCAGCAGAAAACAGTCATGTTCAGGTAGCAGCATTGCATCTGACAGTGGGCATGGATATACTAGTGCATCTCCTGGCAGAGCCGGTTCTCATGGTCAGGGACAACAACAATGAACTGCCACCTCTACCATTCATGGCTGACATTTGTCTGACAGACCAAGGCATAGAGCTAGCAAAGAGCTTGACTGTGTTCATTCAGACACTCACACACCAGTTTCATCTGGAGGACCCCTACAGACACACACACAATAGTTACTCAGTTTGTCTCACTGGCCATTTGTTGCTTTATTAGAATGTTTGCCTTCTTCTCCTTCTTATTCACACACAGTCACCGACCTTCTGTGTCAGCCTAAGCTTCCTGCCCCCCTCCCCCCACAACACCCAGTGCAAGTGATGATAACTGTGCCATATCCCTGTTTTCTATCTTTTGGATTCAGGGATACAAAAGCTGTGTCTGATGCTTATGGTGTATAGCTAACTTAGTGCTTAGTATATCTGCATTTTTGTTGTTGTACTGTTCATTTTACCTTTGACTTATATTGCCCTTTAAAAGTTAGACAGTTTATAGCATCAAAAGTTCACAACATTATAGTGAGTGCTCTTGTAAGGGTGTTTATGTCAGAAACTGCAATTTGTATCATTACTTTCTAACTTCTCCCTTTAATGATCTTATAGGACAAACATATGGTGCACATCATAAGTCACTCCATCATACTCAGATCTTAGGACTATATGACAGCAGTGTAGTGAAACCTCATAATAACAGTAATACAGTATAATGATCTCTTTTGCATGTACTTTTAAAGACACATGCAGCAGCTGGAGAGACCACAGGGCTTTCTCAGGAAGATAACACAAGACCTACAAACCATGGAATGATGTATGTGGATAGATTAAAAGCCATATCATTGTCTGGTGTAGGATGAGGTGGTGTCTACCTGGCCTCCAGGCCAGTGTCTGACCATGCTCTGGTGGGATGACTGCATATCCAGACATCTGATATAGCTGATGACATCAGCAGGGTCTGTTGAAAATATGGTAATAGCAGTGTCCCACATGCTGTGTTAAAAGTCTCTCTGTATTGTCCAGCAAACGCACACATAGTTGACTACAGTGAGAATAGAACTCCAACCTAGCTAAGGTACACAGATTACAGAACACAGTACATAACACAAGCGCCAAGGCACAAGTTTGACTTTTGTACGACTGCAGCTGAACTTACAGTACATGACATCAGCAGTCCTTGTGTATGACAAGATGTTGGCAGGCCTGCATAGGTTAGGTTCATATGAGGCTACTACTATAATGGCCCTAGATTCATAGGTTCAACGGACATTACTAGGCTAATGGCCCTAGGGCTTTGTCAAGCCTACCCAAGTTGTATCATTGTTCCCTTCTAGACCAAGATACATAGTCCATATTTGCAAATCCATGATAAGCACTGGTTGACCCTTTCTAAGAGTGACATAGGTGAAAACCCCAGGGTAAATCTACACTTTCCCATCCAGTTGTCCCAATTACACCAAAATAGGGTCATTGAGGAGTGCAGTTTCATGTGAATTGTGAGTTTGTTCCATGGGATTTGCAATCTCTGGGAGATATATCTGTCTCTTCAGCATATCCTGTTGATGTTGCAGGCTAGCTTAAGGTTCCTAGAGTGAGTGAGTGAATCTTGTTCCATGTGATTTATGGAGCTGAAGCATTTCCATTAAGTCAGGGTTCGAGACTGCTCTGTAGACCAGCCACAAGTCACCTCTCAGCAATCTATATGATACAGATTACAGTGACAAGGCCTTCAGTCTGTCCATGAAAGTAATGTGTTGCAAGTCCCTGGATTTTCTTAGTGTTAAGCCTGTCAGGTCTGTCCAGCTGCTGCAGGTGTCTGGTGATGTATATGCAAAAGGGAACATTGTACTCTATTACTGGTCTGATAAGGGATGAGTATAGTTGTCACTCATCTAGTCAGGATACAATAGATGAGTCTTTGTGGGTTCTGTTAAAGCAGCTTTATTATGTAGAAACACATCACAATAGAATCTTACTGACTTTAACTTAAATAACTTATATACAAACTAGATATTGCATCCATACATGCTCAATCTCTGGCTGCACTCTCAAAATGGCACTGGGTATAGCACGTGCCTGCTACTTATATGTGCAAGTTCAGTCCTTGATATGCTTTTTAAAGATAGAGCACATACACACTGTTCTACATCCTACCTCTTTGAGAAATAGATCATGCAATGCTATGAATCTCATTTGGCATGCAAATAATACAAATAGTTCTTTGTCATGCAATTATACAGAACTAGGTGTATATATATATATATATATATATATATATATATATATATATATATATATATATATATATATCTATATATCTATCTATATATATATATATATATATATATATATATATATATATATATATATATACACAGTAATGTCCATGTCGCTGTGTATTTCACACTAGGTCTGGAAATATGAGCAAATCATGTGACATAAAACTGACAATTAGATTTAGTAACTGGAACTGTCTCCACTGAATGTTCAACCTTGGAAATATCTGGAAAATCATCAGGAATGGAAGTAGAGGTTAAAACACATTCTCAAATGGGAACAATGTCTGACTTGCTCTGATATCTAGAGTCGGTATCACAGGAACAATGCTGCTAAAAGGATTCTGGTACAGGAAGAAGGTGTCTGTGATTTCTCCTGTACTCCACACCCTCAGATTCTATGAAGTACGATCTCGGCTTGGTACATCTACCTGTAACTTGACAAATCTGGTTAAAACCTTTCGCTGTTTGTATCCACACTGTCTCTCCTTCTTTCAACAGATGAAAAAAATCTTCTCAGTTTATCATAACTGGACTTCTGGATAGAATGCTTCTTGAGTAATTGGGCTTTGAGGGTTCTGTTGTTCTTAGCTTTAGGCCTCAATAAACTGGAACTAATAGGTAGTGTTGTTCTGATTT
Source organism: Protopterus annectens (assembly GCF_019279795.1). Classification (NCBI taxonomy): domain Eukaryota; kingdom Metazoa; phylum Chordata; order Ceratodontiformes; family Protopteridae; genus Protopterus; species Protopterus annectens. The sequence continues at coordinate 349,292,283 of NC_056733.1, read as the reverse complement.
GCCTGGATAGTAGTCTTTGAGCAGGCAAGCCAAGTATATCATCACAGGGTATGTTTCTGAGATTAAGTAGATTCAAAAAGACATTGGTATTATCACGTTTTGACCTTTCAAATAATTGCTTGCACTCTGCACTGCACATTCAGAGAGTCCATTTGACTGTGGATATTCAGGACTGCTAGTAGCATGTACAAAGTCCCATTCCCACACAAATTTCTGAAATAACTGACTAGTAAATTGAGTACCATTGTCAGAAATAACTGTGTGGACTACCATGAACTGAGAAATGACATTTCAACTTAGTAATAACAGTAGTGGATGTTAGATAAGGCAGTAGATCAATCTCAAGCCAGTTTGAATAAGAGTCTACCAATACTAAGTAATGCTGATTGTTCCATTCAAATATATCAGTGGCTGCTGTTGACCAAGGTAGTTCAGGAACTTGACTTAGCTGAAGTAGTTCTCTTTGCAAATACGGTTTAGTACTATTGCATACTGAAAAAGAAGAAAGTACTTTATCAATGTCTTTCATTAATGAAGGCCAAAATACTAGTTCTCTCACCCTTCTCTTAGTAGCTGTGGAACCTGGGTGACCATGATGCAAAATCTGGATATATTCATGTTGTAAGGAAGCAGGAACAACGATTTTAGGATTTTTAAAAATAATGCCATCTTCTATCAATGTCTCATCTTAGTAAGGAAAATAGGTTTGCACTTCAGGTGGTACACTAGATTGCTTTGACAGCCATCCAACGTTAATGTAATGGTTGAGCTTTTGCAAAATTGGATCAGTCTTTGTATGATCTCTCAGCTCCTCAAGTATAGTGGCAGAGTAATTATGCATTGCCATCATGTCAAAGTCAAAATTCTCAGTGTCAAGCTGTTCCATTGTATTTCTGGGTGATTTTGGTAAGGTATCAGCCAGATAAAGACGTTTGCCTTTGATCATTTTGAAGTTGTACTTTTGCAGTTGAGTATCATTCTTTGTAATCTCACTGGAGCTGAATGCATAGGTTTCTTTAGAATAGTAACTAGAGGATGGTGATCAGTTTCAATCTGAATAGATCAACCATAGATATAATCACAAAAATTTTGAACATGCAAATACTATTGCCAAAAGTTCTTTCTCAATTTGAGCATATTGTATTTCAGTTTGGGTAAGTGTTCTAGATGCATAGGCTACTGGTCTGCCTTCTTGAAGAATAATTGTGCCAAGACCAAATTTTGAAGCATCACAGGAAAGAGTGACTAGTTTATTGACATCATAGTACACAGAAAATAGTGACTAGTTTATTGACATTATAGTATCTTAATGTAGGTGGGGCAGCAATTTTCTGTTTAAGGTCTTCAAATGCTTACTGGTGCTGCTCTAGCTAAGACCATGTAACATTTTTGCACGTCAGCACTCTCAAATGTGCTGTCTGTTATAAACTTGCCTAAATAGTTGACCATGCCTAGGAAACACTGGTGCTGACATCTCAAGAATAGCTGCTTGCTTGGTCAGGTCTGGTCTCAAGCTAGTGCTGGTAAATAAATTACCTACATGTGTGACTTCTGATAGTCTAAATTTACACTTCAGAGGACTGAGCTTTAAGTTCACTTTGCGTGCTCTGTCTAAAGCTCTCTTTAGGTTTCTGTCATGCTTTGCTTCACCATTGCCTCTGAACAATAAATCATTCACTATTATGGCACAAGAATGACCTGAAAAAAATGTGCTCCATTGCACTCAGGAAAACTTCACTTGCAGAATCCATTCTAAATGGCATCCTTAGGAATCTGTATGAAGACTGGGTGAAGAAAGGTGAAGGCTGTAGCCTAGCAAGATAGAATTTTGGAGATAATTCAGTCATCTGTAAATATTACTCTTAACCACAGGTTTGTTGTCTTAAATGATAAAAATAGTGTTACATGTGGAACTGAAAAAAATGTAACAACAGTGCACTCTACTGACCAAGTAAAGCATGATGTGACCCTTTGATGTTAAAACTCGGAGCCAGTAAGTCTAGAGAGAGGCATCCAGCCTGTTGTTTTAAGGCCATTGTTAATGGCCAGAATTTGCATGCATAAATGTCCTTTATTGCTCTGGATTCTGCCCAGAGGTGAAGAATGTAAATGTAGTTCTGTTAGCCTGGGAACCCAGGGAAGTGTGAAGAATGATGTAATGTGAACCAGGAATGTGACTTAAAAAGCAGAGAGAATCAGAGAGCATGAAGCATTTTTGTCTTAACCATCCAACTCAACAGCACTGTCTTGCTCTGTATGTAAGTTTATCTTAAATTTGTGCTTTCTCTTAGAAATAGCTAGAAACTAGAAAGACTAGACTAAGTGTTCTTCTGTGATGTCAGAACTGTACTACTGAATTATTTTAAGTATTTCTCTGTGATCTCTGAACTCTTGACTAGTGCTGTGTAGTAAAAGTATTGTCTTGTGTTTTGACTATTTGTTATTAAATATTTTTAAACCCTTTAAACTGCGGCTGTTTTTGTAGATACAATTTAAGCTCTTTAGAGTACTTGCATGCCTTTGGTAAAATTGTACAAAGCCACTCCAATAGCTTTAACCATGGGCTATACTACCAATTGAATAATAATATTACACAGTAATAATTGGACACCCTTTTAAGGGCCTTTGAGTAGCTGATAAATATTAGTGGGTGGGGACAGCTGGTACTACCATATAGTCTGGGAAAAAGGGGCAACGCTGGAGAACTTGTGCCAACCTTCCCCAGGAGTGTCTGTGTGGTTGAATAAACTCTTCTCAAAGTGTTTATGTGTGTGTGTGTGTGTGTGTGTGTGTGTGTGTGTGTGTGTGTGTGTGTGTGTGTGTGTGTGTGTATGTGTGTGTGTGTGTGTGTGTGTGTGTGTGTGTGAGCTACTTGGGCAGGGACACGAAGCACTGATTGGTCAGAGATGGAGGGTGATGGAGGTTTTAGCTTGCCCACTGGGCTGAGATCTGGACCCTATAGCTGTGCCAGTGGGGAGTCTTATTGGGGACCTGGAGAGCAAGGGATTGACCAGCCCCAGACTAACTGTGATTTCTGTGTGCTCTTAAGGGAAATTGTACTTTACTGTGTGTATTTTTTATCCTTTCCACTGATATGAGATGCCTCTCACTGGTGTTAGTGGTGAGGATTGAGGCCCCTTGATTGCTGGGCCAGGGTGCGGGCATCACATATTAATTGTTTGGCAGTGATGGGATATCCACATCACATATTAATTATTTGGCAAATACTAATTGGCTTGTAGAGGTGTGGGTAGAGTGAATTCCTATAGCTGGTGTACTGTGAGCATTGAAAGTGTTTTGTACTCTAAATCAGCCATGCAGTGAATACTCAGAGTTCAGATCACAATTGTTTTATTTCTTTTGTTAGTCTAATTAGTCAGGGTGAGCAGGCAGCATGTCAGCAGAGGAGTATGGAAAGCTGACAAGGAGCCTGCTGGCGGAGATGTGCCAGGCTAGAGGACTGGTGCATGGAAACCTGACTAAGGCAGACCTGATTGCAGCCTTGGTTACAGCTGCATCAGAAAACAGCAACCAGGAGGACAATCAGACTTACAGTGGATATATAATACCCTCGGAGAATGGACAGTTCAACCTTTCTGCAGAGGACTTAAAATCCATCTGGAGCTAAAGAGATCTGAGTTGGAGGCCAGGTGTTTGGAGAAAGAAGCAGCTGAGAGACTGAGGAATATAAAGGCTGAGGAGAATGAGAAACTGCTCTGCCTGGAAGCCGAGGAAAAGCAGCGGCAGAAGAAGCATGAGAGGGAAATGCTGAATCTTTGCCAGAGTCATGTAGGTAATGGGGAAGGGAGTTACTGGACCCCACAAGCACAAAAAGTCAGTAAATTTCTTCCGCAGTTTAAAGAGGGGGATAATTTTGATAGTTTCATTCATATGTTTGAGAGGGTATGCAAACAGTATGGTGTTGACCAAAGGCTCTGGGTATGGTTCCTGACCCCCTTACTCCATGGTAAAGCTGTAACTGTTTTGTCAAAATGTCTGATGTTGCATGTTTTGATTATACTGCTGTTAAAAATCACTTGTTAGAATTGTTTAAGCTAACACCTGAAACGTATAGGAGAAAGTTTCATGAGAATAGACACAAGGCAGATGAAAGTCTGTGTGAATATGTTGCTGAACTGAGCACTTATTTCCATAGGTGGGTGAGTGGAGGTCAGGTCACCACTTTTGAAAGGCTGGCAGACCTTTTGGTGAGGGAACAAGCCCTTAGCACTTTGCCTGAGGACATGAGGATCTGGTTAGTTGATAGACAATGTGCCACTTCTGATGAGTTGGGGAAGAAGGGAGACCTATACCTGGCAAGCAGGGCAGTCCTGCACAGGAAAGGGACCCCCAGTACTGCTCATGGGTCTAAAGGAACACATGGTGGGCAGCACAGACTGCCCCAACAGAATCTTTAGTAGCAGGGGAAGCCACTAGTCCAGGTACACATCTAGGAGCTATGGTTAAATGTTTTGAATGCAACCAGTGGTGCCATGTGGCATACAAGTGTCCATACAGGCAAGGTGGGGAACAAAAGGTGAGGGAGCCAGCAAGTGGGAAAGACAAAACACCAATAATAGGTTGTCTTGAGACAACAAGGGTACCAAACTATCATCCAGCAGATGTCCTGATAGGGAAGGACTTGGATGAGGCAGTACCATATGTTTGTCCAGTTACGTGCAGTCAGGCTAGGAGACAGGCATGTGAGTCTGGTACCCTGGGGGAGTCCCAGACAGACTGCATACTTGCAGCCTGGACTAGTGAGGTGGTTACTTCAGGGAGGGAGCTACCCTGTAGCAGTGAGACTGCAGGTGAGCCACAGCTGCTTGGGGGTACTGATGGTCCCTTGAACAGAGTGACTGCAAAGGTAGTGGTGAGTAGTAGTACCCAGGCTAACAGTGAGGCACCACTGTTAGAGAATGCCAGACTTCCTGTGGAAGGGGAGCTGGTAAGGTTTACAAGGAGAGAGTTGAGACAGGCTCAGCTCTCAGACCTTACATTTCAAGGCCTGAGGCAAGTAGCTAGGGTGGCACTTAATTCTCAAGGAAAGGGGGAATCTGTATAGTGGGACAAAGGGTTACTATACAAATAGTGGACCCCTGAGGGAGTTCTAGAAGGTGAGAGAGTACAGCAGTTGGTAGTGCCTAGAGCCTACCATCTGGCACTTCTAGCCATATCCCATAATACTCCCTCTGCAGGTCATATGGGCATAAAACATACAAAGAGGCATATTATGCATAACTTCTATTGGCCTGGAATTTCTAGGGATGTAACAGGGTACTGCAGGACCTGTGAGCAGTGCCAAAAGGTAGGTAAGGCAGGAGACAAGGTGAGAGCTCCTTTGATACCTTTGCCTGGGACTAAGGAGCCATTTCAGAGGGTAGCTATGGATATTGTGGGTCCTCTGAGTAGCCAACGTTCCACAGGGAAAAAGTATATCCTAGTGGTAGTGGATTATGCTACACCATACCCTGAGGCAGTGCCTTTGTCCTCCATTGAGGCAGAGCAGGTGGCAAATGTGTTGTTAGAGATTTTCAGCAGGGTAGGTTTCCCAAAAAAATACTGACTGACAGAGGTGCCAATTTCATGTCAGATGTGCTGGCTTGTCTGTGAAAGTCCTGTGGAGTGATGCACATGAAGACCACCCCCACCATCCCCAGACTAATGGTCTTGTTGAGAGGTTAAACTCTACAATCAAGTCCATGCTACGGGCATTTGCAGAAGGGAGTGGGACAAATATTTGCCCCATCTGTTGTTTGCTCACAGAGAGGTTCCCGAAGAATCCACAGGATTTTCACACTTTGAGTTGCTGTATGGGCATAGGGTGAGAGGACCTCTAGATTTAATTCAAGATGAGTGGGAAGGTGAGTGTGAGTCTCACAAGGAGTCTGTTGTGGCATACATCCTAAACCTCAGGACAAGGCTGAGGGAACTCATGGGCTTGGCCCAGGAGAACTTGACAGAAGCCCGACAACAGAAAAAGGTGTGGTACGACAGGAATGATCTTGCTAGAAAGTATGCTGTGGGGCAGCAGGTAATGGTTCTTATTCCTGTCAGATACAACAAGCTGCAAGCAGCTTGGAAGGGACCCTACAATGTGGTAAGAAAGGTAAATGATGTTAACTTCATGGTGGAACTGCTAGGCAGAAGGCAGGGGCACAAATTGTACCATGTTAACATGATGAAACCTTACCATGATAGGGAGGCCCTTGTGCTCAGCATTTGCAGTGGATTGCAGGAGGAGTCTCAGGGAGATCTGATGACTGATCTCCTCAGTGAGGCTCGGGCTGACACCTCAGTGGAAGGGGTAGCAATGTCCCAGCAGCTAACTCCTACCCAGGTTTGAGAAATCCAAGCAGTGTTGCAGGAATTTGAGGACATGTTCACTGAGAAACCAGGGTGCACCCACCTGGGGCAGTACCAGGTGGATACAGGACCCCAACGGACTATTAGGCAGGCCCCTTATAGAGTGTCTGAGAGAGTCAAACAGACTCTGAAGGAGGTGGTACAGGAGATGTTGGAACTAGGGGTAATTCAAGAGTCCAACAGTCCATGGGTCTCCCCAGTGGTGCTGGTGCCAAAGAAGGATGGCAGCATCAGGTTCTGTGTGGACTACAGGAAATTAAATAGTACCACAGAGTTAGATGCTTACCCCATGCCTAGGACAGATGAGGCCCTAGAGCAGCTGGGTGGGGCTAAGTATCTTACAACTATCAATCTTACCAAGGGTTACTGGCAGGTGCCCTTGACTCCCAGTGCTGGAGAGAAGTCAGCCTTTGTGACTCCTTTTGGCTTGTATGAGTTCACAAAAATGCCCTTTGGAATGAAGAATGCCCCAGCAACTTTCCAGAGGCTGGTAGATCATACCCTATAAGGAGCAGGAGGGTTTGCCCTTGCTTACCTAGATGATATTTCCATCTACAGCCATTCCTGGCAAGAGCACCTTCAACATGTCAGGGAGGTGCTGGGCAGACTACAGAGGGCAGGGTTGACCATTAAGCTGAGCAAATGTCAGGTGGGTATGGCAGAGGTCTCCTACATAGGACATAGAGTGGGTAATGGTAAGATAAGGCCAGAACCTGACAAAGTGGAAGCCATTCAGGCATGGCCTGCACATGTTACTAAAAAGCAGGTTAGGGCATTTTTATGGACAGCAAGGTACTACAGAAAGTTCATCCCCAGTTATAGTACCATAGCTGCTCCCCTCACAGACCTGACAAGGAAGAACAGGCCAGATAAGGTAGTGTGGAGCCCAGCATGTGCGCAGGCATTCCAGAAGCTTGAAGAAGCTTTGGGAGGACCCCCTGTGTTAGCCAGTCTGGACTACAGCAAAGAATTTGTTGTGCAGATGGATGCATCAAACCATGGGATGGGGGCTATACTTTGCCAGATTTCTTCAGAGGGGGAAGAGCACCCAGTGGTTTATCTCAGTTGTAGGCTCTAACCCAGGGAGGAATACTATGCAACTGTAGAAAAGGAATGTCTAGCCATAGTGTCGACACTGCAGAAACTTCAGCCTTATCTGTTTGGAAGAAAATTCACTGCTATGACAGATCACAGTCCCCTAATATGGTTAAATACAGCCACCCAGCAAAATGCCAAGTTGCTAAGATGGAGCCTAGGATAGCAAGCATATGATATGTCTGTGCATCACCGCAGTGGGATTAGCAATGCCAATGCAGATGGGCTCTCAAGACAGGGAACTGGGTAAGGTACATTCAGATAGACCTAACTACCTCAAGCAGCATTTCTCAAGGGTCACTTGAAAAACTAGCTTGAGTTCTCCGGGGGGGGGGGGATATGTGAATATTGGGTGAAGATAACTGAAGGCTGCCAGTCTAGCCAGATAGAATTTTGGAGATACTTCTGTCATCTGTAAATGTTAATCTAAACCACAGGCTTGTTGTCTTAAATGGTAAAAATAGTGTCACATGTGGAATTGAAAAAAATGAACTACAGTGCACTCTACTGACCAAGTAAAGCATGTTATGACCCTTTGATGTTAAAACTCAGAGCCAGTAAGTCTAGAGTGAGGCATCCTACCTATTGTTTTAAGGTCAGAGTTAAAGGCCGGAATTTGCATGCATAAATGTCCTTTATTGCTCTGGTTTCTGCCCAGAGGTAAATAATGCAAATGTAGTTTCTGTTAGCCTGGGAACCCAGGGAAGTGTGAAGAATGATGTAATGTGAACCAGGAATGTGATTTTAAAATCAGAGAGAATCAGAGAGCATGAAGCTTTTTTGTCTTGGCCATCCAGCTCACCAGCACTGCCTTGCTCTATATGAAAGTTTATCTTAGATTTGTGTTTTCTCTTAGAAATATCTAGAAACTAGGAAGATTAGACTAAGTGTTTTTTTTCTGTGATGTCAGAACTGTACTACTGAATTATTTTAAGTATTTCTCTGTGATCTCTGAACTCTTGACTAGCACTGGGTAGTAAATGTTTTGTCTTGTGTTTTGACTGTTTGTTATTACATACTTTGTAAACCCTTTCAACTGTGGCTGTTCTTGTAGAGATAATTTAAGCTCTTTAGAGTACTTGCATGTTTGTCATTTTGTATTTTCCCAGTTAGGGGTCACCACAGCGGAATTCCAGTCTGCTAATTATTGGCAGTTGATTTTTATGGTGCTGAGTTGCCAGCCTGATGCCCAACCTTCAGCGAAGGCACGCCCATTCACTCATGTCTTTCGGAGGCCAATCAACCATGGGGAGGACATGCAGACTCCACACAGAAGGCACTCACAGTTGAGAATCGAACAGGAGAACCTCATGCTGTGAGGCAACAATGCTACCGCTGTACCACACAAAACACAAGCGACCACTTTCCAGATTTAAGTATATTTTGGCTTTTTTTATCTGCATTGTCCTCTCTGGCTTTCATTTAACTAGCTATAACTGTTTTTGTGTCTATCTGCTGATTTCTGAAGTATCTGCACTTAAAAGTAGCATTTTGCTCGACTCTGGTTGATTAATACTGTTTTTTTGTTAATTTAACTGCTGAGGCTGCCCACTAAAGTGTGCTAGCCTGTGTAAATCGATTTTACTGTTTGCTTAATTGCATTTCTGTGTGCTTTCCTGAAAAAACAAAAAAAAATACTCCTTGTTTTCCTGCCTTTGCTCGACTAGTTTGGACCAGTATACAGGCTTTGCTGTATTCTGGGCTGTGTGTAGTTCCTGTGTTGGCCATTGCCTTACTTGGATAGAAGGAAGTTTCTGAGCTCACCAGTGGGAGTGGGGAGCCTTGAGCAGTCTATCTGTCCCTGGGGGAAGTGACCTCAGCACTTGAGCTGTAAATTATTGGTTGCTTTGGACCATTTCTAGCTCTTTTCAAGTTCCCTGTATAAAAATCCACCTCAGGGCATTTTTTTCTGGCTATATACCCAAGCAGAGCTCCACGTGGTCCTGCAGAGAGGTCCTGGCAACAGAGAACTGAAAGAAGCGACCACTTTCCAGATTTAAGTATTTTTTGGCTTTTTTTATCTGCATTGTCCTCTCTGGCTTTCATTTAACTAGCTATAACTGTTTTTGTGTCTATCTGCTGATTTCTGAAGTATCTGCACTTAAAAGTAGCATTTTGCTCGACTCTGGTCGATTAATACTGTTTTTTTGTTAATTTAACTGCTGAGGCTGCCCACTAAAGTGTGCTAGCCTGTGTAAATCGATTTTACTGTTTGCTTAATTGCATTTCTGTGTGCTTTCCTGAAAAACAATAAAAAAAATACTCCTTGTTTTCCTGCCTTTGCTCGACTAGTTTGGACCAGTATACAGGCTTTGCTGTATTCTGGGCTGTGTGTAGTTCCTGTGTTGGCCATTGCCTTACTTGGATAGAAGGAAGTTTCTGAGCTCACCAGTGGGAGTGGGGAGCCTTGAGCAGCCTATCTGTCCCTGGGGAAGTGACCTCAGCACTTGAGCTGTAAATTATTGGTTGCTTTGGACCATTTCTAGCTCTTTTCAAGTTCCCTGTATAAAAATCCGCCTCAGGGCGTTTTTTCTGGCTATATACCCAAGCAGAGCTCCACGTGGTCCTGCAGAGGGGTCCTGGCAACAGAGAACTGAAAGAAGTGACCACTTTCCAGATTTAAGTATTTTTTGGCTTTTTTTATCTGCATTGTCCTCTCTGGCTTTCATTTAACTAGCTATAACTGTTTTTGTGTCTATCTGCTGATTTCTGAAGTATCTGCACTTAAAAGTAGCATTTTGCTCGACTCTGGTCGATTAATACTGTTTTTTAGTTAATTTAACTGCTGAGGCTGCCCACTAAAGTGTGCTAGCCTGTGTAAATCGATTTTACTGTTTGCTTAATTGCATTTCTGTGTGCTTTCCTGAAAAAAAACAAAAAAAAAAATACTCCTTGTTTTCCTGCCTTTGCTCGACTAGTTTGGACCAGTATACAGGCTTTGCTGTATTCTGGGCTGTGTGTAGTTCCTGTGTTGGCCATTGCCTTACTTGGATAGAAGGAAGTTTCTGAGCTCACCAGTAGGAGTGGGGAGCCTTGAGCAGCCTATCTGTCCCTGGGGGAAGTGACCTCAGCACTTGAGCTGTAAATCATTGGTTGCTTTGGACCATTTCTAGCTCTTTTCAAGTTCCTGTATAAAAATCCGCCTCAGGGCGTTTTTTAGTTAGGCATAGCAGCAGCGGTTATACAGGTTTAAACTATTTCTGGCTCCGCCAAGTCTGCTCTTCAATTTTTCACTTAGAAAGCTCTACTCAGTCTATTTAGCTGTATATATTAGCACTTATTTTCGGGACTTCTAGTCTTAGCAAGCACTCTTATAATAAAGTAAGCACACTTATACTAAAGTAAGCACTACAGCCATCCACTACCCCCTGTGAATACCCACTTCCCTTAAAGGCACAGCACTCCTTATAATATTCTAGTATGTCGAGTGGTAGACCACTAGCATCCTCTCTTGTTCAGCTGGTTAACCTGGGAATCTTAAGACAATGTTACAATTGTCTCATGTACACAGACAACCCTCTCCTCCTTCCTACTAACACAAATACTTGTGAGAGATGCAACTATATAGCCAGACTGGAGGCTGAACTCTCTCAACTCAGGACTGGCAAGACCAGACAGGAGGAGAAGGTACCCACACCCGAAGCAAAACCGGTCAAACATAAAACCACCACCACTACAAACCAAACACATAAGAACACAAAGACATACTCGGAGGCTCTTATAAAAAACTTACCAAAACAACAGAGGCCTCCAAAGCAGACACCCAGAAATACACCCCCACAAAACGTAACACCTACAATACATACCTCAAACAACAGGTGTGTCACACAATCACAGCCCCTAAGGCAAAACACTATGCCAGAGACATTAGTAATAGGTGACTCTATAGTCAGACACACCGACGTTCCACTTACCAGGCTGAATAAGGAGAGGGTAACGGTGAGCTGCCTATCGGGAGCTAGGATCCGCCACATTACACATGCACTCAGGTCACTCCAAAGCAAGTACAAGTATGATGCAGTCATTGTCCATGCTGGTGTGAATGACCTGAGACGTTCCTCCCTGGACTACATGAAAAGAGACATTGAGGAGCTCTCTGATTATGTAGCCCAGACTGGTATGACCCTGACCCTGAGCAGCATCCTGCCTTCACCAAGAATGATGCCTCAGTACAAAGACAAAATGATCAGTTTTAACAATTGGCTTAATCACTGGTGTCATTTTAGGGGGATCCAATGTCTGTCAGCCTGGGATGACATGCTGGACAAGCCACGTTGTTTCGCAAGGGATGGCTTGCACCTGTCACCACTGGGCTTCGGATACTGGCCAAGGCTCTTGCCACCCCATAGTGCCTTTTTAGGCAATGCTCAAAAGACAAATCAACCTCCGTAAAAAACAAAAATGGAAAAAAATTAAGGGTAATGCTGCTCAACGCCAGAAGTCTAAATCTCAAGATGCAGGCACTCGAAGCACTTCTCAGTATGGAGAACATCGATGTCTGTGCAGTAACTGAAACCTGGTTCAAGGCTCCTGAGAGCACTCCAGCGCTACCAGGCTCTACCTCATATCATGCTTTTCGGCCTCAAGTTCCAGGCCGAACCACAAAGGGAGGGGGAGTGTCCATTTTCATAAAGGACACCTACATCTCTCGATTGGTGGCTACCCATGAAGCATCAGAAACCATACAAGTTTTACTCACCATAGGCAAAACTGCCATACAACTGGTCGCATGTTATAGAACACCCTCCCAATCCCAGGAATCCCATCAAGCATTCCTGAAAACACTGGAGGATATGAATGTCACACCAAACACCATCATATTGGGTGAGGGCAGGGTTGACCATTAAGCTGAGCAAATGTCAGGTGGGTATGGCAGAGGTCTCCTACATAGGACATAGAGTGGGTAATGGTAAGATAAGGCCAGAACCTGACAAAGTGGAAGCCATTCAGGCATGGCCTGCACATGTTACTAAAAAGCAGGTTAGGGCATTTTTATGGACAGCAAGGTACTACAGAAAGTTCATCCCCAGTTATAGTACCATAGCTGCTCCCCTCACAGACCTGACAAGGAAGAACAGGCCAGATAAGGTAGTGTGGAGCCCAGCATGTGCGCAGGCATTCCAGAAGCTTGAAGAAGCTTTGGGAGGACCCCCTGTGTTAGCCAGTCTGGACTACAGCAAAGAATTTGTTGTGCAGATGGATGCATCAAACCATGGGATGGGGGCTATACTTTGCCAGATTTCTTCAGAGGGGGAAGAGCACCCAGTGGTTTATCTCAGTTGTAGGCTCTAACCCAGGGAGGAATACTATGCAACTGTAGAAAAGGAATGTCTAGCCATAGTGTCGACACTGCAGAAACTTCAGCCTTATCTGTTTGGAAGAAAATTCACTGCTATGACAGATCACAGTCCCCTAATATGGTTAAATACAGCCACCCAGCAAAATGCCAAGTTGCTAAGATGGAGCCTAGGATAGCAAGCATATGATATGTCTGTGCATCACCGCAGTGGGATTAGCAATGCCAATGCAGATGGGCTCTCAAGACAGGGAACTGGGTAAGGTACATTCAGATAGACCTAACTACCTCAAGCAGCATTTCTCAAGGGTCACTTGAAAAACTAGCTTGAGTTCTCCGGGGGGGGGGGGATATGTGAATATTGGGTGAAGATAACTGAAGGCTGCCAGTCTAGCCAGATAGAATTTTGGAGATACTTCTGTCATCTGTAAATGTTAATCTAAACCACAGGCTTGTTGTCTTAAATGGTAAAAATAGTGTCACATGTGGAATTGAAAAAAATGAACTACAGTGCACTCTACTGACCAAGTAAAGCATGTTATGACCCTTTGATGTTAAAACTCAGAGCCAGTAAGTCTAGAGTGAGGCATCCTACCTATTGTTTTAAGGTCAGAGTTAAAGGCCGGAATTTGCATGCATAAATGTCCTTTATTGCTCTGGTTTCTGCCCAGAGGTAAATAATGCAAATGTAGTTTCTGTTAGCCTGGGAACCCAGGGAAGTGTGAAGAATGATGTAATGTGAACCAGGAATGTGATTTTAAAATCAGAGAGAATCAGAGAGCATGAAGCTTTTTTGTCTTGGCCATCCAGCTCACCAGCACTGCCTTGCTCTATATGAAAGTTTATCTTAGATTTGTGTTTTCTCTTAGAAATATCTAGAAACTAGGAAGATTAGACTAAGTGTTTTTTTCTGTGATGTCAGAACTGTACTACTGAATTATTTTAAGTATTTCTCTGTGATCTCTGAACTCTTGACTAGCACTGGGTAGTAAATGTTTTGTCTTGTGTTTTGACTGTTTGTTATTACATACTTTGTAAACCCTTTCAACTGTGGCTGTTCTTGTAGAGATAATTTAAGCTCTTTAGAGTACTTGCATGTTTGTCATTTTGTATTTTCCCAGTTAGGGGTCACCACAGCGGAATTCCAGTCTGCTAATTATTGGCAGTTGATTTTTATGGTGCTGAGTTGCCAGCCTGATGCCCAACCTTCAGCGAAGGCACGCCCATTCACTCATGTCTTTCGGAGGCCAATCAACCATGGGGAGGACATGCAGACTCCACACAGAAGGCACTCACAGTTGAGAATCGAACAGGAGAACCTCATGCTGTGAGGCAACAATGCTACCGCTGTACCACACAAAACACAAGCGACCACTTTCCAGATTTAAGTATATTTTGGCTTTTTTTATCTGCATTGTCCTCTCTGGCTTTCATTTAACTAGCTATAACTGTTTTTGTGTCTATCTGCTGATTTCTGAAGTATCTGCACTTAAAAGTAGCATTTTGCTCGACTCTGGTTGATTAATACTGTTTTTTTGTTAATTTAACTGCTGAGGCTGCCCACTAAAGTGTGCTAGCCTGTGTAAATCGATTTTACTGTTTGCTTAATTGCATTTCTGTGTGCTTTCCTGAAAAACAAAAACAAAAAAATACTCCTTGTTTTCCTGCCTTTGCTCGACTAGTTTGGACCAGTATACAGGCTTTGCTGTATTCTGGGCTGTGTGTAGTTCCTGTGTTGGCCATTGCCTTACTTGGATAGAAGGAAGTTTCTGAGCTCACCAGTGGGAGTGGGGAGCCTTGAGCAGTCTATCTGTCCCTGGGGAAAGTGACCTCAGCACTTGAGCTGTAAATTATTGGTTGCTTTGGACCATTTCTAGCTCTTTTCAAGTTCCCTGTATAAAAATCCACCTCAGGGCATTTTTTTCTGGCTATATACCCAAGCAGAGCTCCACGTGGTCCTGCAGAGAGGTCCTGGCAACAGAGAACTGAAAGAAGCGACCACTTTCCAGATTTAAGTATTTTTTGGCTTTTTTTATCTGCATTGTCCTCTCTGGCTTTCATTTAACTAGCTATAACTGTTTTTGTGTCTATCTGCTGATTTCTGAAGTATCTGCACTTAAAAGTAGCATTTTGCTCGACTCTGGTCGATTAATACTGTTTTTTTGTTAATTTAACTGCTGAGGCTGCCCACTAAAGTGTGCTAGCCTGTGTAAATCGATTTTACTGTTTGCTTAATTGCATTTCTGTGTGCTTTCCTGAAAAAACAAAAAAAAAATACTCCTTGTTTTCCTGCCTTTGCTCGACTAGTTTGGACCAGTATACAGGCTTTGCTGTATTCTGGGCTGTGTGTAGTTCCTGTGTTGGCCATTGCCTTACTTGGATAGAAGGAAGTTTCTGAGCTCACCAGTGGGAGTGGGGAGCCTTGAGCAGCCTATCTGTCCCTGGGGGAAGTGACCTCAGCACTTGAGCTGTAAATTATTGGTTGCTTTGGACCATTTCTAGCTCTTTTCAAGTTCCCTGTATAAAAATCCGCCTCAGGGCGTTTTTTTCTGGCTATATACCCAAGCAGAGCTCCACGTGGTCCTGCAGAGGGGTCCTGGCAACAGAGAACTGAAAGAAGCGACCACTTTCCAGATTTAAGTATTTTTTGGGGGGTTTTATCTGCATTGTCCTCTCTGCCTTTCATTTAACTAGCTATAACTGTTTTTGTGTCTATCTGCTGATTTCTGAAGTATCTGCACTTAAAAGTAGCATTTTGCTCGACTCTGGTCGATTAATACTGTTTTTTTGTTAATTTAACTGCTGAGGCTGCCCACTAAAGTGTGCTAGCCTGTGTAAATCGATTTTACTGTTTGCTTAATTGCATTTCTGTGTGCTTTCCTGAAAAAACAAAAAACAAAAAAAATACTCCTTGTTTTCCTGCCTTTGCTCGACTAGTTTGGACCAGTATACAGGCTTTGCTGTATTCTGGGCTGTGTGTAGTTCCTGTGTTGGCCATTGCCTTACTTGGATAGAAGGAAGTTTCTGAGCTCACCAGTAGGAGTGGGGAGCCTTGAGCAGCCTATCTGTCCCTGGGGGAAGTGACCTCAGCACTTGAGCTGTAAATCATTGGTTGCTTTGGACCATTTCTAGCTCTTTTCAAGTTCCCTGTATAAAAATCCGCCTCAGGGCGTTTTTGCGTAGTTGGGCGCATAGCGCAGCAGCGGTTATACAGGTTTAAACTATTTCTGGCTCCGCCAAGTCTGCTCTTCAATTTTTCACTTAGAAAGCTCTACTCAGTCTATTTAGCTGTATATATTAGCACTTATTTTCGGGACTTCTAGTCTTAGCAAGCACTCTTATAATAAAGTAAGCACACTTATACTAAAGTAAGCACTACAGCCATCCACTACCCCCTGTGAATACCCACTTCCCTTAAAGGCACAGCACTCCTTATAATATTCTAGTATGTCGAGTGGTAGACCACTAGCATCCTCTCTTGTTCAGCTGGTTAACCTGGGAATCTTAAGACAATGTTACAATTGTCTCATGTACACAGACAACCCTCTCCTCCTTCCTACTAACACAAATACTTGTGAGAGATGCAACTATATAGCCAGACTGGAGGCTGAACTCTCTCAACTCAGGACTGGCAAGACCAGACAGGAGGAGAAGGTACCCACACCCGAAGCAAAACCGGTCAAACATAAAACCACCACCACTACAAACCAAACACATAAGAACACAAAGACATACTCGGAGGCTCTTATAAAAAACTTACCAAAACAACAGAGGCCTCCAAAGCAGACACCCAGAAATACACCCCACAAAACGTAACACCTACAATACATACCTCAAACAACAGGTGTGTCACACAATCACAGCCCCTAAGGCAAAACACTATGCCAGAGACATTAGTAATAGGTGACTCTATAGTCAGACACACCGACGTTCCACTTACCAGGCTGAATAAGGAGAGGGTAACGGTGAGCTGCCTATCGGGAGCTAGGATCCGCCACATTACACATGCACTCAGGTCACTCCAAAGCAAGTACAAGTATGATGCAGTCATTGT
The DNA here is from genome assembly GCF_019279795.1 of Protopterus annectens. Lineage (NCBI taxonomy): Eukaryota > Metazoa > Chordata > Ceratodontiformes > Protopteridae > Protopterus > Protopterus annectens. The sequence continues at coordinate 349,275,472 of NC_056733.1, read as the reverse complement.
CCATGCTGGTGTGAATGACCTGAGACGTTCCTCCCTGGACTACATGAAAAGAGACATTGAGGAGCTCTCTGATTATGTAGCCCAGACTGGTATGACCCTGACCCTGAGCAGCATCCTGCCTTCACCAAGAATGATGCCTCAGTACAAAGACAAAATGATCAGTTTTAACAATTGGCTTAATCACTGGTGTCATTCTAGGGGGATCCAATGTCTGTCAGCCTGGGATGACATGCTGGACAAGCCACGTTGCTTCGCAAGGGATGGCTTGCACCTGTCACCACTGGGCTTCCGGATACTGGCCAAGGCTCTTGCCACCCCCATAGTGCCTTTTTTAGGCAATGCTCAAAAGACAAATCAACCTCCGTAAAAAACAAAAATGGAAAAAAATTAAGGGTAATGCTGCTCAACGCCAGAAGTCTAAATCTCAAGATGCAGGCACTCGAAGCACTTCTCAGTATGGAGAACATCGATGTCTGTGCAGTAACTGAAACCTGGTTCAAGGCTCCTGAGAGCACTCCAGCGCTACCAGGCTCTACCTCATATCATGCTTTTCGGCCTCAAGTTCCAGGCCGAACCACAAAGGGAGGGGGAGTGTCCATTTTCATAAAGGACACCTACACCTCTCGATTGGTGGCTACCCATGAAGCATCAGAAACCATACAAGTTTTACTCACCATAGGCAAAACTGCCATACAACTGGTCGCATGTTATAGAACACCCTCCCAATCCCAGGAATCCCATCAAGCATTCCTGAAAACACTGGAGGATATGAATGTCACACCAAACACCATCATATTGGGTGACTTCAACTACCCCAACATAGACTGGGCCCACTATTCTAGCCCTAACACCCTAGCCCAAAGATTCCTGGAATTCATTAACTCAAATGTTATGGAGCAACTGGTCATTTCTCCTACGAGGAGAGATAATATACTTGACCTGACAAACATGGGGTCCAAATGCTCCGCACCAGATATAAACCCCTCACTAGTAAGATCTGACCATAAACTGATCACGTTGGATGTACATATCCCACCCCCACCCCCAGAACAAAAGACTACAGTGAAAAATTTTTCAAAAGCTGTCTTTACACTCCTTAAGTCAGAAATGATATCCTTTAAGCCTACTGGGTTAATGGAAACCACATCCCAAAATGCTGAATCCTACACAACAGCCTTCTACGGACATCTCCAAGAATGCATGGATCAAGCAATCCCAACTAAAACCAAGACCCTCTCCACCAAGGGAAAATGCCGGTTTGGTGGACCCCGGCTATAAACAAACTGTACAACAAAAGAAGGAAGCTACTGCAGGACAAAGCCAAATCCCACAAAGGAAAGGCTTCCCTGATCAGCACAAGTAAAAAACTACGTTCTCTCATAAAAACATCTAAAGCCAACTTTGAGAGAAAGATTGCCAAGGATACCAAAGACAATCACAAGGCCTTCTTCAATTATGTCAGAACCTTGGGAGGAAATTCTCAGATATGCTCTGAGTTGGTACACAACGACAAAAAATTCACTGACCCTACCGACATTGCCAATATTCTGGCAGATAGGTTCAGTGCAAATTTCTCCCCTCCCTCACCCCCTAAAGATGTAGTAATTATCCATGCTGAATGTAACCTACCTGTCATCTCAGACATACAGGTGAAATCAGCACTCAACAAAGCAAAAAACACAGCATCTATGGGACCCGATGGTATCCCCGGTTGCGTGTTATGTGAACTTCAAGATGAACTCAACCCACACCTAAAAACGCTATTCAATCTTAGCCTCACTACAGGATATGTACCTGAACACTGGTGCACAGCAACAGTGGTCCCACCCCACAAAGGGGGAAATTCTACTGACCCTGGTAACTACCGCCCCATAAGTCTGACCAGCCTGGTCTGCAAGGCTATGGAAAGAATCATCATGGAACTCATAAATGGCGATATTGGAGATCTGCAGACCCTTGATCCAACCCAGTTCGGTTTTGTAAAAGGCAGATCCTGCCTCTTAAACCTGGTTGACTTCTTCGAGACAGTCACTAGTGCCATCGACAAGGGCAAGGCTGTCCACACTGCCTACTTGGACTTGGCTAAAGCCTTTGACACGATACCACACTCTGGCATCATAGACAAGCTCAGCAGCCTAAATGTAAATCCATATGTCACAAGATGGGTAGCAAACTGGCTAAAAGACAGAACCCATAAGGTCAAAATTGCTGGAGCCATGTCAGACTCAAAACCAGTCACGAGTGGTGTCCCACAGGGCTCAGTCTTGGGACCACTCTTATTCGGCATTTACTTCTCGGATGTGAAAGCAAATATGGGAGGATTATGGCTGACAAAGTTTGCAGATGACTGCAAACTGGGTGCCATAGTTGATTCACCTGCTGACACACACATCCTACAGAAAGGTCTCACTGAAACGGACAACTGGTGCCGGAATCATGGCCTCAAACTTAACGCCAAAAAATGTATAGTCATTCCCTTTGGGAAAAACTAACTACCCACAAATTATCACATAGACAATAACCCACTGAGTATGGAAGAAGTAATCAGAGACCTGGGGACTCAAGTCGATAGTGACCTCTCCTTTGACAACCATGTTGCCAAAGTGGTCAGAAAGACATTCTACCTTGCCCATCTCATCATGAAGGGATTCTCATCCAGATCAAAGGAGGTCATTGTACCTCTATATTCCTCCCTTGTCAGGCCCATGATTGAATATAATGCTCCATTTGGGATGTATCTCACCCGGCACATGCAACAACTGGAAAGACCCCAGAAGTACCTCACCAAGAGGATCATGGGTCTCAAACATGTGCCTTATCCAGCTAGATTAAAGAAACTCCAGCTCTATTCCTTAGCATACCGCCTGCTCAGAGGTGATTTGTGCCTAACATATAGGACCATGTCTAACCAAGAACTGATGGACATGCTCCATCTCAAAAAATCCAGATCCACCAGAACCACACGAGCTAAAGATTTCAACCTCTGCACAAATATGAATAAAACATGCTGGTGGGATAGATTCATAACACAGAGGTTACCCGTACTCTGGAACAAAATCCCAGTTCATGTGAGACAGAGCCCTTCATTGGCACTGTTCAAGAAAAATCTCGATGCATGGATGGGAGATCGTAAGTTTACCCCGGGAGTCACCTCAGTGTCACTACTAGACAGAGGTATAGTTTACTAAATAATGGGGTCCCACATGTGTCACTACTAGAGAGGCGCAACTGTATAATACGGGGTGGCGTAAGCCACATCATTGTTGGCTAGGCTTGTAAGTGCCCCAGGGCAGATAGCCTAGTACACTACTATGAAACTATGAAACTATGAAACCACCGCGGCTAGGGTAAAATTGTACAAAGCCACTCCAATAGCTTTAGCCTTGGGCTATACTACCAATTGGATAATAATATTGCAAAGTAATAATTGGACACCCTTTTAAGGGCCTTTGAGTAGCTGATAAATATTATTGGGTGGTGGCAGCTGGTACTACTGTATAGTCTGAGAAAAAGGGGAACAGCTGGAGAACCTGTGCCAACCTTCCCCAGGAGTGTCTGTGTGGTTGTATAAATTCTTCTCAAAGTGTACGTGTGTGTGTGTGTGTGTGTGTGTGTGTGTGTGTGTGTGTGTGTGTGTGTGTGTGTGTGTGTGTGTGTGTGTGCTATTTGGGCAGGGATATGAAGTACTGGTTGGACAGACAGGGTGCTGGTGGTTTTAGCTTGCCCACTAGGCTGAGATCTGGACCCTATAGCTGTGCCCTGTTGGTGTCTTGTTGTATACTTGGTGGCTTTGCAGTTGCCCACCTCTACTGTAAATTTGATCTGGGACACTCGTCCCAGTCTAGTGTCATTAGCTCATTCTACCTAATACAGAAAGAACATCTGAGAAGGCCTTCCGTGCCTCCTTTCTCCCTTTCTTTAAAAATATTGCCTGAATCTCCTTGTGTTCTGACTGTGCTTCTCAAACATTTAGGAATTATAGAGTATATTTTAGTGCATTTATTAAAACTGTATTTGCCTTAATATTGCTACAACTTAAGTGCTCTATGTTGCATTGCGTCTGAATTGTTTAAGTGTATTTTAGCTGCTTTTCTGTATATATAGACTTCTCTGTATATGTAGACTAGCTACTTATTCTACTGTACTACTGCCTCTTCGATCGTTTTTCAGTTGTGCACTTGACTTGCTTCATTTAAAAAGTTTTAAATTTCTAATTTTGTAGAGTTTTAATTGCATTTACTGTTTAGGACTACACACTCAAGTGTGTTCGCCTTTTCTGTGTTTATTTACTGTATTATTGCATTGTTTAGCCTGTTTTAACCAAAACAAAACAAAACAAAAAAAATACTATATTGTTTGCTCATTTCCCACCTTTCCTAGGCAGTATAGTCCAAATCCCAGGCTTTGCTTGTCTCAGGACTTTATCTTCTGTGTTCAGAGCTATCCAGACCTTGCTGTGGTAGAGTCCTACTGCTTACCAGTGGGAGTGGTGAGCATTGTACTGCCTATTTAACACTAGATGAGTGGTGTCCAGCTCTGAAATTGTAATTTTATTAGCCTTTTTGGGTTGATGTCTATCCCTTTCAACTTTCTGGCTTAAATACGCATGTGTTTGCACATTTTTCGCATCGTGCAGCACCACAGGGTTACAGTTAAAGTACTGCGGGTGCACGGCCGGCCTTAGGCATAGGCGAACTAGGCGACCGCCTAGGGCGCCATAGAGGCCTGCTTCGTAAAGGGTGCAATTTGTGTTTATTTATTTATTTTAATGAATTTACTTTTCTTAATAAAAAAAGTAAATTCATTAAAATAAATAAACACTAGGGTGCCGGAATCGTAGGGCAAGGAGGGGGAAGTGAGCACCCTCCCACTTTTACAGCTGCAGGTTGGCCAGGAGGCTTTCAAGAATTAACAAAAAAAAAAAAAAAACTTCACTCCATGGTAGCAGAGTCTGCTCCTTTTAATAGGAACATGCATGCATCACATCCACGCACGCCAATGTGGATGTAAAGACATTTGTAAAGTTGCACGTGGAAATCAAGTTAGCAATTTAAGATACAGGTTAACTCCATATGTACACGTGTGGCTATTCAGATTAAAAAAAAAGGTAAGTGTATGTGTGTGTCTGTGTAGTTTAAACTGGCCTTCTGTATGTGAGAGAAAGTGTGCGTGTGTGTATGGAATTTTAATTAGTCGTTCTGTTTGTATGAGAGATAAGTGCATGTGATACATACTATGTGAAAGAGTAGGTGTGTGTGTATGAGAGAGAAGGTGCATGTCTGTGTGTTGTATGAGAGAGTAGGTGTGTGGAATACTACATGATTATGTGTTACATTTGAGGAGCGTAGCGGACGTGCGATCCCAAGTATTATTATTTCATCAGCTATAGGAACCATTCATACAAAAAGCGCACCGCTCATAAACCTGTTCTGTTAAGCTATTTCCCCAACTTTAAATTGTACCTGCAATTCTGTGCACTAGTCAGTGGAATGTGGAGGGGGGGGGGTTAAAGACAAGTTGAAAGGTGTTATTAACAGAATGAGATCTGCTTTCACAGCTCCTTTCCAATCAGGTACTACAAAGCTCAGCTTTAAAGATGTAAAATTGCTACATGAAGTCACACAGCATCTCCCCAGTTTACAGTGATGAGCTATCCACTTAAGTGTTCCTAAGTTACAGGCATACAAAAATGATTTAAGCAGTATACCACTCCATTCTGTATTTATCGTCTGGGCTCATATAACTGTAAAATTGTATGCACATCTAACCCCTACTCTTTGGTTTGGCAGGTAACCACATGAGGAACAGGTCACATTCTATTTGGGAATTGCAGTTTGGAGACTAAGTAAATTTCAGTCCCACAAGGTTTATGAAAACTATTTGTTGAATACGGCCAAAAACTGCTATCACTACCGTCCCTGTAAAACCCAACCACGTGCAATTTCAGGGTTGATATTTTTAATATGGGAATGTTTCAATTTAATTTTAGCAAAAAAGTTGGTTAACTGATTGCATATACATTTATAATGGGATGTCAATGCTCATCTAACTTGCTGAGCAGGACAATGGCATGGCATAGGTTCATAGATAGATTAGTACTAGGCTAACTGCCCTTGCGAGACATTTTAAGCCTAACCAATTATCCCCTGTGAGGTTCAAACCCTGTACCTTGTGTTTGTAAGCCAAACACCTGAACCATTAGGCCACCCTCCCAACCCCATATTTTCACAGGAATTAAAATAAGAGTTTTTTAACAAACTTCATATCCTTCAGAAATGCAAGTTAACACAAATCCTGTTGTTCTATCAACTTTAAGTTAAAAAAAGTGTCTTTGGGCTTTTCCCAGTTAGGGGTCGCCACAGCGGAACTCCGGTCCGCTAATGATTGGCAGTAGAGTTTTACGTGCTGGCTTGCCAGGCCTAATGCACAATCTTCAACAAAGGAACACCCATTCATGCATGTCGTCACACAGAAGACACTCTAACTGAGAATCGAATGGGCAATGTCTAACTTTGAGGCGACAATGCTACCGCAGCACCACCACCGCAATATTTAAAATCTATCCCTATTTTTATGGTCATTGCATCCACATCTTGTCCAGATTTCTTGCGGTAAGGTTGAGAGGTATGCATACCTCTCAACTATCCAGCTTTTTGCCTCATATTTTTGGCCTATTCCTCATAAAATTTGTGGTTTTCTGGCAAATCACTGAAGATTTAAATAACTAAATGTCATGCATTTGAATTTCAGCCTTCATTTCCTTCAGAAAATGCATGGTAGGTTGTAATGACAGATTACTGAGGGGCCTTTTATGGTTAAACTCTTCTGAAATGTGTAGTTTTGTCATTATTGGTTCATACATTTTGTTTCATTGCTTACTGGAAAAATGTTCAAAACTATAAATTTAAAACCTACTATAACAAGTGTAAATGTTTCTATGTGCAACTAGCCATTTTTTGTTTATCAAATGGCACACTGTGTTGTAAAATCTGAAAGCAGTGTTAGTAGTATAATTGCCTTTGGTGCAGAAGGTTGTAGATTCTACTCCCACACCATGTAGATGGTGTGCTGATATTGCATTGCCCATATGATTGTTGATTATTTGGTGCATTATAAGGGGGATAGGGGTTCTACACTCCTGTGTATGTCCTTTTGTATGAGATGCCTAGTGACTATGAACTTGTTGGTCATTTCCTATTGCAATATTACCAACTTATCAATTTTTTTAATCAATATAGGCAATTAATTCTTCAAGGAAAGCAGGCACTGAATTTGTAGATAAAACATTGATATGTGAAGTTGTTTTGCCAGTAGCAACCTCTTCATTAGGTATGGATTTCTTTAATGTGGAATTCAGATGATTTTACATCTGCAGAGATTTTGAGTATGGAGTAATATTGGTGGATTATAATGACAGAAGTCTTGAGTGGACTTTTATGGTTGAAAATTTCTGAAATGGGTAGTTAATGGTTCATACATTTTGTTTCATTGCTTATTAAAAGAATGTTTAAAACTACAAATTTAAAACACTTTCTAACAAGTGGTGCTGTATTATACAAGGAATATAATTCAATGTAATCAGGAAGGTGAATCAAAGAACAAATACACAGAAGTATGGCTTAAAAATTGTGTGCAAGGACTCTGTTTTGAAAACAGCCCAAAGGTAAACTTAATTCTTCACTGGCCAGATGCATTTTCTATGAGTATGGGTTTCATGCCGTTTCAATGAATATGCATTTTTCCATTTCAATGAATGTGAGTTTCAAGGGCAGAGAAGTTTACTGCTTATGCCAAGTCTGCTTTCATTGCGAGACTGTATTGTTTAGCAAATGACTACCCGTGTTTGTGCTATTTTATATCAATATCTGTAATGACTGTAGAAGCAAATAAGAGAATAGTATGCATGGTAACTGATGGGAAATAACCAAATAATGGAACACTGGAATGGGGGCTGCTGCTAGGAGGAGGGGGTTGCAGCAGAAGCGGCTGCTCTGGGGGGCAGTCTATTACCCTGCCTAGGGCCCTATTTGACTGTGATCTGGATCTGGTATTTAAAGTAGAAAATACTATGCAGAAGTAGTTGTAGTTAAAGATACCTTGTAATGTAGTTATTCTTCCTATGCATTTAAATAATTTAAGGAAATGACTGGAGTGGCTTTCTTGGGGAGTGACCCTGTGGGTGTGGCTCAAATAGGGGTGTTTCATGACTGTGGCGTGGGTGGGGCTTAAGGGGCACCGGGGCACTACTTTGCCTAGGGTGCCATTTCGGCTAAGGCCGGCCCTGTCCGGGTGCCAGAAAGACTGCTCTTCAAATTTTCCCTTCGAACTAGCTGGTTACTCTGTAGCAGCACTAAAATCTGAACCCCTGTGACTAGCACTTGCTCTAGAACCTACTGGAAATCACTAGGAAGCCTGAAACTGATACAAGCACTCAACTCTCCTTGTCAATAAGGAGAAATTAATCATAGGCACTAAGCCTATAATTGCAAGGTAAGGGAAAACAGCCTTTGTACTTTACAAAAAAGGGCACCTAAACAGGCATGTCCAAGGGTCAGCTTCCAGTGATTTCTCCTGTCCACCTGGTCAATCTGGGCATACTGGGGCAATGCGGCAATTGCCTCATGTACACAGACAACCCTCTCCTTCTACCAACCAACACTACAACCTGCGAGAGATGCACTTACATAACGAAACTTGAAGCAAAGCTCTCTCCAGCCAAGATTGTGCTAGACAGTCAAGAGGAGAAGGTTAACACCTGCACTACACCTCAAGCAACACATAGCCCTTCAAAACTTATACCATCAACACACACACATAGCAACACTAAACCCACATATGTGGAGGCCCTTAACATTAACCTGCCAGAGCAACAAGGACTTCTGAAGCTGAAATGCAAACAAACACCGGTCACAACCAAAGTGACACATAGCTCACAACACCAGTGTACCACCCAAAAAACAGCCCCTAAGGCAAGACAATGTACCCAGCACTTTAGTCATAGGTGACTCTATAGTCAGGCACACTGATGTCCCACTCACCAGGCTGAACAAGGAGAAAATTACAGTTAGCTGCCTTTCAGGTGCCAGGATCTGCCACATAATGCATGCACTCAAGTCACTCCACAACAAGTACAAATACGACTCTGTCATTGTCCATGTTTGAATGACTTGAAATGTACCTCCCTGGACTACATGAAAAGAGACATGGAAGAGCTCTCAGATCATGTGGCCCAGGCAGGTATGACCCTAGCCCTGAGTATCATCCTGCCTTCACCCAGAATGATACCACAGTATAAGGACAAAATGATTGACTTCAACAATTGGCTAAGCTTCTGGTGTGATTCAAAGGGGATCCAGTACCTGTCTGCCTGGGAAGACATGATCGACAAACCATGATGTTTTGCCAGAGATGGTCTGCACCTGCCACCCCTGGGATTCAGGTTACTGGCTGAAGCTGTTGCCACCCCTATAGTGCCTTTTTAGGCAAGGTACAAAGGCAGTCGATTTTTATGGTGCCGAGTTGCCAGCCCAACACCCAACCTGCAACGAAGGCATGCCCATTCATGCATGTCTGTAACAGATACAAGCATGCAAAATCTGAAGGTAATGCTACTCAATGCTAGAAGTCTAAACCTCAAAATGCACTCTCTCAAGGTACTCCTAAAAATGGAGAACATCGATATCTGTGCAGTAACTGAGACCTGGTTCAAGGCTCCAGGGAGCATCCCTGCTATACCAGGCTACAACTCTTACCACACTTTTCAGCCACAAAACCAAGACCAAAACACTAAAGGTGGAGGAGTATCTGTATTCACCAAGGATATTCACACCTCCAGACTACTTGCCCAACACAATGCATCTGAAATTCTCCAGGTTCAACTAACACTAGGTAAGACTGCAATCCAAATTGTAGCTTGCTACAGATCCCCCACCATGCCCCAAGATTCTCACTACACCTTTCTAAACATATTGGAAAATATTAAGATACAACCAAACAACCTAATACAGGGAGATTTCAACTACCCTACCATTAACTGGGAAAACTATTCGGGTACCAACACCTTTTCCCAGCAGTTCTTGGAATTCATAAATTACAATGCCCTGGATCAACTAATCCATTGTCCCACCAGGGGCTCCAGTATCCTAGACCTGGTCATTACCAATATGGGAGATAGATGCTCCACATCAGTGGTCACCCCCTCATTGGTCAGGTCTGACCATAAGCAAATCACCCTTGACATCCACATCCCACCCCCACCCCCCAGTAAGGAAACCTCTGTAAAAAACTTCTTCAAAGCCAACTTCATGCTACTCAAGTCAGAAGTGACAAACTTCATAGCACCCATGCAGATGGGGTCTGAAAGTTTGATTGCTGAATCCTACACTAAGGCACTGTACGAGCACATCCACTCGTGCATGAATCGTGCCATCCAAAATAGAACCAAGATGCTCTCCTCCAAAAAAAAGGAAGTCATTCTGGTGGTCCCCTGCCATAAACAAACTATACAACAGAAGGAAGAAACTGTTGCAGAAAACAGGAAAATCCCAGGATGCAAAAAACTCCCTTACCAGCCTCAGTAAGAAGCTGAGATCCCTCATAAAATCTTCAAAAGCTAGTTATGAAAATAAAATTGCCAAAGATTCTAAAGACAACCACAAGGTATTCTATAGTTATGTCAAGAATCTAAATGGCAATGCTCAGATCTGCTCTGAACTGCAACAGAATGGCATTAAATATACTGTTCCCAAGGATATTGCCAATATCCTGGCAGATCGAATTAGTGCCAACTTCACCCCCCTCTCATCCTCTAAAGGGTCCTTCTCAATACCAAAAGATTTCCAAATTCCATTAATCATGGCCACACAGGTAGAAACCGCACTCTCCAAAGCTACGAATACAGCATCCATGGAACCAGATGACATCCTGGGCTGTGTATTACATGAACTACAAAATGAACTGACACCTCACCTTAGTGTCATGTTTAATCATAGCCTCACCTCAGGCTTCATGCCCATTGAGTGGCACACAGCTACAGTTATCCCACTCCACAAGGGAGGATCCACCTTGGATCCCGGGAACTACCGTCCCATCAGTCTGATGAGCCTGATCTGCAAGGGCGTGGAACGCATTATCATGGAACTTACAAACAAAGACATTGGCAACCTTCAAACACTGGGCCCCACCCAGTTTGGGTTTGTAAAGGGCCGATCTTGTCTCCTGAATCTGATTGACTTCTTCTAATCAGGCTCCAGAGCTGTGGACAAGGGTAAGGCAGTCAACACAGTCTATCTGGACCTCACCAAGACCTTTGAAACCATCCCCCACTCTGGAATAATAAATAAACATACTAAGCTGGGCGTAAATCCCTATATCACTCGATGGGTTGCCAACTGGCTTACTGACAGAACCCAGACTGTAAAAGTAACCATCTCTAAATCCAGCCCCAGACAAGTGACAAGTGGAGTACCTCAGAGTTCAGTCCTGGGACCACTCTTGTTTGGCATCTCCTTCTCTGACATACAGGCCAACACTAAGGGACTCTGGCTAACAACAAAGTTCGCCGATGACTGCAAACTGGGAGCCATTATTGAATCACCAAATGATATGGATATTCTACAAAAGGGCCTTACAGAAACAGATGCTTGGTGCCAGAGCCATGGGCTCAAGCTTAATGCCAAGAAATGTATAGTTATCCCCTTTGAGAAAAAAACATGTACCCATGAATTACCACATAGGTGGCAGTACACTAAACACCGAAAGTGTGATGAGAGACTTGGGGACACAGGTGGATAGTGGTCTCACCTTCGATAACCACATTGCCACAACAGTCAGGAAATCCTTCTATGTGGCACACCTCATCACTAAGGGCTTTTCATCCAGAAAAAAGGAGGTCATTGTCCCACTGTACTCATCCCTCATTAGAACCATTATAGAGTATAACGCCCCATTTGGTATGTACCTCACAAGACATAAGCAACAGCTGGAAAGGCCGCAGAAATACCTCACTAAAAGAACCACAGGCCTAAAGCAGATACCATATCCAGATGCCATATGCTGATCGTCTAAAAAAACTCCAGCTATACTCTTTGGCATATCACCTTCTCAGAGGTGATCTCTGCTTAATATAAAAGGCCATGTCAAATCCTGAGCTGTTGGACATCCTCCACTTAAAGAAATCCCAATCCCTCAGAGCCACAAGCTCCAGGCAGGGTTGCCAGACGTCCCTATTTGGGCAGGACTGTCCCGAGATCAGCAGCCTGGTCCCGAGTCCCGCACTGCTGGTTTAAATCCCAGGCAGCCTCTGCTTTGTTTTTTTTTTTTTTTGACTGGCCCATATACCAGCATACGGGCCTATCAAAAATCGTTAAACACGGAGCTTCTTGTGTTTAATGCAGAAGTTCCGCATTAAACACAAGAAGCTCCATGTTTAGCGATTTTTGATTGGCCCGTATACCGGTATACGGGCCAATCAAAACATCGCAAAACAGAGCTACTTCTGTTTAATGCGGAACTGCGATGTTCCACATTAAACAGAAGTAGCTCCGTGTTTAGCGATTTTTGATTGGCCCGTATACCGGTATATGGGCCAATCAAAACAGAGCTACTTCTGTCTAATGCGGAACTGCGATGTTTCGAATTAAACAGAAGTAGCTCTGTGTTTATGGCCCGGGCCAATCAGATAAAAAATACACACAGAGCTACTTCTGTTTAATGCGGAACTCTGATGTTCCACATTAAAGTAGACCTTTTTTTTTTTTTTTTTTTTTTTTTTAGTCTACACTTATAGTGAAAGACCTTTTAGTCCCTACCTGGCCAGTCGGAAATCTGGCAACCCTGGCTCCAGGGATCTAAACCTTGTCATCACAATGAACAAAACATGCTGGAGGGATAGGTTCCTGACCCAGAGACTCTCGATACTCGGAAATAGACTGCCCATACATGTCAAGCAGAGCGCCTCCTTGGACATCTTCAAAAGGAACCTTGATGATTAGATGGGAGATAGGAAATTCACCCCGGGGATCATGTCAGTCACCCTGCTAGATAAGGGTCCAGGGAAGTAAATATTGTTGGAAGAAATATCCAGGAAATTGTTATGACTAAGCTTTTATAGGTCCTAGGGCCAATAGCCTAGTACCAACATATGAACCTATGAACCTATGAGCCAGTGGGGTGTCTTATTGGGGACCTGGAGAGCAAGGAAGTGACCAGCCCCAGACTGACTGTGATCTCTGTGTGTTCTTAAGGGAAATTGCACTTTACTGTGTGTATTTGTTTTCCTTTCCTCCTATATGAGATGCCCCTCACTGGTGTTAGTGGTGAGGATTGAGGCTCCTTGGTTGCTGAGCCAGGGCATGGGCGTCACAATCTGTTTTCTGCCAAATGGGGTACTGAAAGTAGTCAGTACTGAGGATTTATGATCAAGTATCACTTGTCAAAATTAACTTTTTGCATCCAAGACAGAAAAAAAAGGTGGCTTTCAGTTTCCGAGCTGTGACTTCTTCAACTGTATGCATTGGGTGATGTAGTCTGTTAAATGCTTTGTTCAGATCTCTTTGGTCAATACATATTCTGATTTCATCTGAGCCTTTTTTGTGAGCTGCTACCATGGATGACACCCATTCACTTAGTTCTGTAACTGGACAAATTACACTTTGCTGTACCATTTTATCCAACTGACCTTTGGCTTTACCCTGCATAGTATTGGAACTTTTCTTGCTGGTCTGACTACAGGAGTGACTTTTGGATCTAACTTCATGGAATACACAACTGGCCGTTTGGCCAACATGTCATCGAAAACATCAGCGTACTCTGAGAAAATGGCTTCAGAAAAATTGGAACTAGGATATGCACTTATATGATCTTCTTTGGTAAAAGAAAGCAGATTCATTCTCAAACTGTCTCTGAGACCCAATAATGACTGCATGGGACTTCAAATTATATAGAATAACAAGCTGTAACAGTTTTTAGCCAAATAAAGTGAAAGCATTAATGAGCCTTTGGTTTGAATTTCTTCACCTCCATAAGCAACAAGTTTTGCACTACCGGCCACATTGAGTTGCTCATTAGTTCTCACTTTAACAAATGTGTCTGCACAAGTGTATTATGGTTGCTGTTTTCCCATCTTCCAGGGCAAAGCCAGACTGTGGTTGAATACATTATCTAGTGGTTTTGCTAAATCTTGCTTTAGACTATTTAGTAAGCAGCCTGGACTGTTATCCAGTTCCATAGAGGCTGTGTTTTTGCCATTGCTGAGTGCAGTTATGACCACTTATTTGGAGATAATAGGTAGAGAACTGTTGACTGGTATGCTGTGTGGTATGATCAGTGGAGACAGAGGTATGAAACTGTTGCCAAACCTGCCTACTCACAGGTTGGCTATGTCTTCAGGTTCAGTATGAGTGGTACCGTCCACTCTGAATTTGGTGCAAAGCTGGGCCTTCCCTTTTACATTACAGACATAGCTAAAGAATACCTTGTGACTATCCTTAGCTATGGATGCTAATTTAGTTTCATAATTAGCTTTAGAGGACTCAACAAGATGTCTAATTTGCTTGTTCAAGCTATGGAGGGTGTTCTTCTGCTGAGACTGTTCCCTCTTATTACTGAACATCATTTTCTTTCTCTTGTTGTATAATCTAGTTATGCTACTTTTTTTCATGAGCAAGTTTTGATCTGTTCTGGTGCAGCTAAATCTATATACTTATAAAGGTGTTTATACAGGGCATTTGTGTACCCCTTCCAATAGGATTCTATACTGTCAGTGGTGGCAGTAGGTTTGAAATTCTATATGCCTTCGCTTAGGAGGCTATAATTTGTTTTGCAGAAATGTTTCCATCTTTTGGATTGTGAGAGGGTTCAGGTGCGATTGTTACATTGAACGTGACTGATTTATGGTCAGACCTTACCAAGGAGAGTCTCATACATGAGGTAGTGCTGCAATCTCCCATGTTGGTGAGTATTAGGTCAAGGATGTTTGAGTCCTTGTAGGGGTGAGACTAACTGTTCCAGAGCATTCAAATTTACAAAGTACAGGGACCTTAGGGTGAGTATGGTTGAACGCATATATATATATATATATATATATATATATATATATATATATATATATATATATATATACAATTATATCCCAATTAATGGAAGGATAGTTAAAGATACCCATACCTAGGGTGCTTGGCTGTATTATGAGTGACTCAAGTAGGTCCAGGAAGGCACTTTCTGGTTTTCATGGTTCATGTTGGTGGACCTGTAGCTAACAATGACATGGATAGGGGTTTCTCCTAGAGTTAGTTAGACTTATAGTAACTCTAGGGAGTCATACTGTTTAACCAGTCCTGAGGTGTACTTTTCTTTTATGAAGATGGATACACCTTCTCCTTTGGTTCTTTCATGTTTATTTTGCAGTCTGAATGTGCAGAAGGCAGTATAGCCTTTCATGGCTGGAGTACTCTCTGCAGCCCTAAACCATGTCTCTTTGACTGCACAAACATCAACATCTCCCTAAGTAAGAAGTGCCTCCAATGAGTGCAGTTTCTGATTTAGACTCCTAGCATTAAGCAGCATAACCCTGAGTTTGTATTTTGAGGATATTTTTACATCAGGAAGTTTGTTCTTATGACATTGCCTAAAAAAGTCACTATGGGGGAGGCAAGTACCTTAGCTAGTAACCAAAAGGCAAGAGGTGACATATGAAGACCACTCCTAGCAAAGCAGCATGGTCTGTCAAACCATCCCAACCTGACAACTACAGGATCCCCCTGGAGTGACACCACTATGTAAGCCAATTGTTGAAGTCAATAATGATTTTGTTTGTATTGAGGCATCATCCTGAGTGAAGGTAGTGTGCAGCTTAGGGCTACGGACGTACATGACTGGGAAACATAATCTGAGAGGTCAGTCATATCTCTTTTCATATAGTCCAATGAGGTACGTCTCAAGTCATTTACTCCGACGTGGAGTATGACAGAGGTGTAACTGTGGTTGTTGTTGACAGACTTGAGTGCATGCAAAACTTTGCAGATCATGGCACCTGACAGACAGCTGATCATGGCTTTCTCCTTGTACAGCCTGGTGAGGGGGACATCTATATGTCTCACTATGGATTCGCCTACGACTAAGACATCAGTTTTGAGGTGCTTTGCCTTAAGGACTTAATGGTGATATACTGATACATATGTTTTTATGTGTAGTTGGTTCTGTTCGGACTGTGATGTATGCAGAAGGTTTGCATTTGTGAGGTACCTGCTTTTTCGGTAAACTTCTAATGACTACCTCTGCATATATGGGTTTATGTGTTGTGCACTTGGGTTTGTTGAGGAGGTGAAGTGTGTGTGCTGACAACTTGTTTGATATCTGGTTTGTTGTTACCTAAGAGAGAGGGCATTTATTCTAGATTCATTGTATACTTGTATCTCTCACATATTGTATTGGCAAGTTTTAGGAGTACATAGTTATCACTACACATTAGGCAATAGAAACCTAGCTGTGTAAAAACACAAGTACCCTTATTAAGCATATTTAGATGGTCATTGTTAGTAGAGAGATTTTGTGAGCAGCAACAACTGGGCTTGCCTATGAACAACACAGGTGCCACCCATGAGGCTGTAATAGGCTTCCACTGCATTTGAAGCAGTGCTCCTCAATGACCCTGTTCAATCACAACCTTGACTATGGGTTGGGTGATTGTACAGCCGCCTCTGAGCTGGCACCTATGTCCCTCGTGGACAGGACCAGTTCACAAACATGCTTTGCTAAAAACAACCATCCAACTATGCTCAATAAGGATATGTGTGTTCTTATATTGCTAGGCTTCTACACACCCTAGTGTTATTAGGCTAGCAGCCTCATATGGACCTATGAAGCTATGTGCCTATGCAGGCCTCACAACCTGTTGTCCCTCACATGGCCTGCTAATGTCATCCTGCATTAAGTATTGTGTTCTGAAGTCTATGTAGTTAGATAGGTAGGGGTTCCATTCTCACTACAGTCGTGAGTGTGTGTGTGTGTGTGTGTGTGTGTGTGTGTGTGTGTGTGTGTGTGTGTGTGTGCGTGTGTGTGTGTGTGTGTGTGTGTGTGTGTGTGTGTGTGTGTGTGTGTGTGTGTGTGAACTGTTTCTTGATATTGCAGAGAGTATTTTACACCAGCATGTAGGACACTGCTATCTTGTCCCAAACAGACACTGTTGATGTCATCAGCTATATTACGTTTTTGGATATGCACTACTCCCACAAGGGCACCTGTGTTATCTTGCTGAGAAAGCCCTGTGGTCTCTCTAGCTGCTTCATGTGTCTGGTGAGGTACATGTAAAAAAGGGCATTATACTCTTTTAGTGTTGTAATGCAGTTTGACTACAGTGCTGTCATACAATTCTAAGATGTCAATATGATGGCGTGACTTATGATGTGCACAACATAGGCTTTCAATAGTAGTTTGAACATTTGATGGTCAAAGTTCAGATTGTTATCTAAATGTGCTCCCAGTGGTTGCATCACTAGGTTTCTGCATAGCAGAACTGTTGTCAATGCTGCAATTAACATGGAACTCCACTTTTCAGATGGACAACATTACAAGCATACGTTTCTGCATTTATTCGTAGATCATTGCCTTTGTCACCATTCAGTTATGTGTGTTTATTTTATTATTTATTTATTTTACATTTGTTGACCAGGCTAGTCTAGCTGGATACATGTCCATTTTCAGTAGAGGCCCATGGAGAAAAGCTCCATGTTGAGTGCAACAAGCCATTAACAAATGATATACAAAATAACAATATAGAATAAAAAACACCAAATTAAGTACAATCATGAAAAGTATACAGAAGAATACAG
Organism: Protopterus annectens; assembly: GCF_019279795.1. Lineage (NCBI taxonomy): Eukaryota > Metazoa > Chordata > Ceratodontiformes > Protopteridae > Protopterus > Protopterus annectens. Next base: position 349,257,644 of record NC_056733.1, on the reverse strand, counting down.
CAAAATAGAGTCAAGGAAGAAGTATCAATTAGTTGTATACAAAAACAGAGCATAAAACATTTTTTTTTTTCAAAAGTATAAGGCATGGCCAGAGCAATAAACATTGATGAACTATTGATATCTATGTGAAGACTTCAGTAAAAAGTTACATCCTGAGCAGAGTTAGAAGAGAAGGCTAGTTAAAGCAGGAGGTTGTAGGTGAGAGGAAGCAGCAGTTAGTCAGGGATAGAACAGGAGCATAACCAGTGAGTCATGAGATGAAGCTTAAGCTTCTTTTTGAAAAGAGTATGAGAGCAGAGAGTTGTAAGTTCAGAGGGAAGAGCATTCCAAAGCTTACCAATGGAATTGCAGAAGAGGGAGTCTCCTTCCAAATTGTTGGATCTGCAGGTGTTAATCAGAAGTTTATTAGAAGAGCGTAGGTTTTTCGGATTTTGGTAGAGGGTAAGGAGGCTTGCAAGAATAGGAGTATTGGAGGATTGGTGTAGGGCTTTGTGGGCAATTGTAAGCTGAGAAAAGTGGAGATGGTGTAGAAACTCTAACCAATCAAGTTGTTTAAGATTTAGACAGTGTTGAGTTCGAAAAGGAGAGGCAGCAGCAAATCTGGCAATATTATTATAGGATACAGTTAGCTTGTTAATGTTGGCTTTAGAAAGGTTTGTATAAATGGGTGAGGCATAGAGTAATGTAGAGATGAGATGTGTTCTGGCTATAGCAGTCCTGGCTGTTGGAGTAAGAAAGGGTTTGATTCTATAGAGGGACCCAAGTTTTTTGTTGATTGTTTTTATTGTACTGTTAATATGTGTCAAAACTGAGGTTGTTGTCTATAGTTATTCCTAGGAGTTTGGTTGTGAGGTCTGGAGAGATAACAGTACCATCATTAGATGTAAGTGTAAAATGGATGGGGGTAGACTTACGGGTTGGGGAGAAGAGTAGAAGTTTAGTTTTCTTTGGATTTAGAAGGAAGCAACGTTTTGTAAACCATTGTTCAACAGTATTAAATGCATTCTGGGTGATGTTCTGCAGGTCGATTTGAGAAGTAGCTGAGCAGATAATAGTGGAGTCATCTGCATACTGAATGCAGGCGGAATGTGGAATTGCTGACTGAAGATCATTAATATAGATAGAAAATAGGAGAGGGCCTAATATGGAGCCCTGAGGGACACCCAGGGAGATAGGTAAGAGATTAGAAAGATTATTGTGCCAAAGTACTGCTTGTTTTCTGTTATCGAGGTAACATCTGAACCAGTTGATGGCTAATGGATCTAGCGAAAGTGATTTCATAATATGCAAGAGCAGCTGATGATGAACCATGTCAAAGGCTTTGGATAAATCAACGAAAGTTGCAGAGGAAAGAAGGCCATTGTTACATTTGTTGTTGATACAATCTGTAAATGATAGCAGGGCAGTGGTGGTACTGTGGTAGGGTCTAAAACCGTGTTGACAGTTTGCCAGTAGTTTATTTTGGAGAAGGTGGTTTTAAAGTTGCTTCTGTATACATTTTTCCATAATTTTTGCCAGAGGAGATAGTAAGGCTATTGGATGAAAGTTGAAGTATTCACTAGATTTCCCACCTTTGTGTAGAGGAATAATGTAAGAAATGTTCCAGATGGATGGGATATATCCTTCACTGATAGTTCTATTAATAAGAATGGATATGGGGTAGGCAATGGGTCTGGCAGCAATTTGAAGGTATTCTGCTGGGAGTTGGTCAGCAGAAGGGGTGGAAGGTTTCAATTTTAGTAGAAGAGAGCTTATAGCAGAAGTAGGGTCTGGTTGAAATTGAAAGGATGGAGGAGGATTTAAAGGTGCATTAGGCAGATTTGATGTGTCTGGTGAAAGATGGCTAGCAAGAGATTGGATGGTGTTGGTAAAGAATGAATTAAAGGAGTTGGCAGTTTGAATGGGATTGTCTGGGTTAGAGCCTAAAGGGTTAGGGGTGGTAGACTGACCTGGGTGTAGAAGTTTGTTAATGCTGTTCCAAAACATTTGAGGCTTATTAAGATGGGTTTGCTGTATTTGAAGGTAGTAGTTCTTTTTATCTAGCACTATGGCTATTTTAGTATTATTTCTTAGTTGTTTAAAAATTAAGTGATCTAGTGGGTTTTTAGTAGCACGCCATTTAGCCCAGGCTTTGTTTCTCAGATGGATTTTATGCCTAGTAGTATTTGAGAGCCAGAGTGCTGGTTTAGCTTTGCATCTAATAGAGCGTAATGGGGCATGGTGGTTCAGGATGGATAAGAATGTGGTATTAAAATAGGCTACTGCTTCATCAAGTGAAAGATGTTTTAGTGGAGACCAATTACATTGTTTAAGTTCTGTCAGGAATAGATCATGTTTAAATTGTTTTTTGCAGTGAACAGTCCTGGCAATGTTGGAATGAGTGAGGTTGGTTTTAGATCTGATAAAGTAGGTTAGGGAGTGGTCACTTAGATCATCTGGGAGGATCCCTACATTGTAGGTTTGAAGAGGGTTATTAGTAAGTATCCAGTCAAAGGTAGTTTCTTTGTTAGTGGGTCTGTGAGTTCTAGTTGAGGAGTTAATAGTTTGAGTAAAGCCATATAAGTTAATATGGTTGGAAGGGTTACTACTGTTACAGGACTGCCAGTCAATATTGAAGTCTCCTAAGATTATTGTTTCCTGTGGGAGGTTAATAGAACACCAATTTAGGATATTTTCAAGGGTATTAATATTATTTCCTGGTGGTAGGTATAAACAGATGACATTAATAGCTTTACTAGGGTTGACCTGGAGTTTAGTGATAAGTAATTCAGCTGAGTTGTCTAAAGGTGGGTTAAGACCTATGGTGCTGATTTGTAGTTTGGTTTTATAGAGGATTGCGACCCCTCCTCCCTTTTTAGCAGTACAGTCTCTTCTGATGATATTATAACCAGGAGGGGTAACTTCATTATCTTTGACTGTGGGTTTTAGCCAAGTTTCAAATAGGCATAGGATATCAAAATGGAGGACATCTAGGAGGGCATGGAGGTGTGGGATTTTATTATTAACGCTGCGTATATTAAGATGTGCTATAAGGAGAGAGTTTGCAGTTATGGAGGTACTGGCAATTAAAGTACATTTATCAGTGGTAGAGGTATGGTTAGGACCAGGGTTTGGATGTATGTCTCCATCTAGTAGGGAGTGAAGGTATGTGATATGTTTGTGGTAAAGTAACTTGTAAGGGTAGTAGGGTCGTTTTTTATTATTGGGATTGTTATATTTAATTGGTGCTAGTCTGTGATATTTAGGAAGTGTATAGTTGGGCGTGGATGTAATGTTTAGAGAGATTGCAGTAAAGGCTTGAGGTAGTATAGAAGTATGTTTAGAGGGAAAGAGGGTGGAGGAGTAGAGTGGTTGTTCATAAGAGGTTAAGAGATAGGTAGTAAAAAGAGAAGGAAGTAGTGTGAGTAAGAGAAGTAGTTGAATATAGAGTTGGAAGTGGGATGTTGGCATTGTGGAGTTAATGTAAGGGGATTGAGTGAGTGGTGTGGGAGGTAAGTTGGTGTGGTGATGTCTTTAGAGATGGGAGTGAATGAGACAGTTAATTAGAGGTGGGTGTGACTAATTATATAGTGATGTCTAAGGTGTGGTGTGATAATGATGTGAGCACTGGTATTGGTGCAGCGATAGAGGGTGTGTGGTCTTGGTGGAATAAGTGTAGGAGTAGTGGGGGCGGGTGAGAATAGGGGGCAAGGTAGGGGAGCGGAGTGAGCCCGCAGGGCAAACGGAGCGGGATGAGACAATGAGTCTTGTGTCAAGAGAGACAATCAGTGAGATAGAGAGGTAACAGGTGAGTATCAGGCGGAAAGAGTAGCAGGGAGGTGAGAGGCTTAGCTGTGGGAGATTTAAGATGCTTCGAGGGGAGAGTAGAGATAAGAGACACTTAAGGGCACAGTAAGATGGGAAGAGATAGAGTGGAGCTAGGGCTAGAAAATTAGAAAGGATAGCTTAGTACACAAAGAGCTTTAAAATAAACCGAGGGTGTAACTAGTGAGTTATAAAAGACAGTTTAGAGATGTATGAAAAACAGCAAGTGAGAAGGCGCCACCTAGTGGGCAGTCACCGTAATTCCAGTATAAGCAGCACCTGGGGTAATTACAGGCTGAGGGAGATGAAGGAGAGGGTACAATGTAGATATGAGAAAGATATGAGGGAGTGTAAGATAGGCTGGAGGTGGGGATAAATGGGCTGCTTTGGGGGGGGGGGTGGCTGCTGCCTTACCTGACTCAGGAAACCTGCCTAAAATAGCAGTGTAATATTATATAAATAAAGACTACAGTCTTTCAATTGACTGTAGCAACATACTTTCTCTTTTACTGTTCCTGGGAAGTCTCACAGGGAGCTGAAAGGTAGACTTCTTTATACTGAAAGTATTTCCAGATTCAGGCAGTCAGGCTTAGGGATAAACAGGAACCCAGAGCTAGTGTGTTTAAAGAGAGAGAGAGAGAAACAGGTTGAGAGGGAAACAATAAAATAGCTAGACTACACAGGCAAAACCTTTATTTTAGCTCCTCCTATACTATGTTTCACCATTGGTGGACTCAGTGACTGCACACAATATGAAAGAATCAGCAAACTTGGTAAGCCGAAGGACATACACATTAGCCTGAACTGTTGAGAAATACACTTCAATCAGTGAGGAGCCAAGCACAGATCCCTGGTGTTTTCCACTGGTGACAGCTCTACAGGTATGGGTTCATTCACCAACTGTCACATGATGTATTCTGTCAGTGAGCAAATTGTTTACCTATCAACTGACTAAGGTTTAATTCCCAGCTTGGGGGTTTCTCAATGATATCTGCATGTGTGATCATGTGAAAACCCTAGGTCAGATCACAATATCTTCCTCCAGGCCTATCACATGGAATCAGTGTGTTGTGACAACATCACAGATCGGCTATGGTGTGTCCCAGCACATGCATCTTCCTGATATGGTGGAGTACACAATTCAACACACCCTCCACATGGCCTATGTTCCTATACAAGGGTGTACATCAACATGCATCCACCTGCATTGTGGGGGGGTGGGGTCAGCACCTGACGCATGCATGTATAGAGACATCCTGACTTTCCTCAACTGTGAGGTGGACCAATATGTCATCATGGGCCTCTTCTACATGTATACTAGGAATATTCCAAGCATATGTAACAGACCTGTGTGAGTTGTTATTGCTACATCAGGTCCGTAACATCTGAGATCATTGAGGACATGCATGATGACAACAGCATTATCTTGTGGAACATGAACAGGTGAAGACATTTGACAAAAAGTCACACTGTGGTATTCAATGAAAACTGTCATATGTGGCCATAAACAGCTATATGACCAAACAGTTAGACCACTGTATGACATATATGGCATCTCACTATGTTGAAATGTGTGAAGTGACATACATCTCAGGTCCAGTGATGAGGTCAGTACATCAGGGGTGTCTGCTAGGCCCTTGCCTGCCCCTTAGTTAAGTGACGGGCATCACAGATGACATAGACATGATGTGTCCAAATACTTGCCTGAAGTGCTACAGCTTGTGGGGAATCATTGACTACAACTGTAATATTAATATAATACACACAGTATCAACACATACCAGAGACTGTGGCCACAGCCATGACAACACCTGCATTGACGAGACACATGGAGGAATGTGTTGCATCAGGAAACAGACACAGCACCCAAGTATAATGTGGACATCGCCCCTATAATAAGACCAATAGGTATGTGACCTTTGTCCTGGGGTAGAGGGTAAGTGTACATCTGCCATCATGTGGTCACAGTGATGACTACTACCTTGACTAAACACAGGCATTGGGTATGTGAAGGACATGCACATCAGAGAGCTTACTAACATCATGGTTCCAAGCCTTCATCACACTAATAACTGAGTACAATTCACCCTTCTCCATGTACCTCCCTACACATGTTCTTGTGATGTGTAACTGAAGTTTACCACCTTTGTCACAGTGAGCTGTCACATAGTCATACTTAGGTCATACTTAGGTATTTTTCTGTGGAATATACATGACTGTCTGATAGGGTGGAACAACAATCAAGTTGTTCACCAGATGAATGTATGCTACCTGTTCACCTTCTGCACACACTGCATACATAGGTGTTTGACAACATTAATGGCATGTATATCATTTGTGACAGTGTGAATTGTGCCATTGATATATGCCATGCACAAGGCAACTAGCCTGTAGTGTCCATACTGTCACACACAGGTATAGCATCATCCCTCGTAACACCTCCTGCAGATATTACAGTACCCGAACAGTGTGCTTGGTTACCCTCATGGATGTATCATACTAGTTGTCCAGTGTGTTTGCAGGCTTATCTATTATCGCGCCACATCACATATGTTATGTCAGAGGCATGGGATTAGTGGTGGTATTATTCAGATATTGTCCATGATTGTGGTTGGTTATTGTAATGTTTGCCATGATCCTTTACCTGAGGCCACCATGCTGGAGATGTCTACGGAGAGTACACTCATATTTAGGTATATCAGTTTGCACAGCCTCCCATTATGCACCCTACCGCAATTGTATGTCAGATCCCTGACAGATATCCTCTGTATTATTCATGTAAGGATGATTATCTCACACATACACATCCTACCCATTGTTATATCACCTTGTGTATCAGTCACAGACAACACATTTTCAGTGTACAGTCCATACTGTACCATATAGCTATGTGCTTGGTGTTGCTGCTACAACTATCTTCCATTGACATGGCCTCCTCTGCTGTACATGCGGGAGTTTCACCTGTACTCCTTCCCTGAGTTCATTCCTACAATTCATTTGTGTGTCCCTATTCAACAGACACAAAAAGAGAAATCCGTGGTATTCCTCAAAGTCTCAGAAAACCCAGTATGCAACCTATACTGGGTCCAAAATAAACGAAGAAGAAACTTCTCAGTGTGGAGGGTGTGATTTTCACTTCCTAAATTATGTTATGCACTTAGGTCACTTAATAAAAATTGAACTGTAAAAACTAACTGTAAAATACGTGCTACAAAGCAATCAAATAAATGGAAAGATGGATTTCTGGCCATCTTTCTGAAATTAATGCTAAGTGTAAGAATAACACACTGGCTCGGCACCTGGAGCTACACAAAAGGCACACTGGCTTTAAATTTCAAATTACTCACCATGTGGACCTCTTGTAACTGGAAGGAGACATCCTTAATGTTTTAGAAAAAACATGAACTACTGTGGCAGCTGAAACTGAACTCTTTTAGAATACCGGGGCTTAATTATTATTTTTCATCCTACTTAGGTTTTCATTTGTACAGCTATACACATGTTCATTCATATTATGATTTGTTTTTGACACACGAACCTGATGAAGTATTTATTTGATACGAAAGCAATCTTCGTTAAAAGTTGTATATTTATTAATATTTATTCTGGAAGATATCTATTGGTAGATCTTTTTGTTAATCAGTCATTTTTTTTAGTTAGTTTGTTTCTTAATTAATAAAGTTTTGATTAGTTGCTTAGCCTATGCAAAGTGTTAACAAACTGGTCTTAGATTGTACTTTGTCTCTAGATTTCAAGATTCAGTTTTAGTTAGCACAGTCTCTGATTACACTATCGTGTTAAGGGGGAAGGGGGACATGGCTAAAGGAATGATTTTAATGTTTTTATTGTTCTTAACAGAACTACCCTCTGTAACTACTCCCTTGCTCCAAAGAACCTAATGATATATAAGGAATGTTTTTGGATGCTTTTCATTATACTCAACTAGGATTGCTTGTTTGTGTGTTTCAGTGAAGGATGTTCCATTTTTTAATTCAACTGTGGACTACCTACTATTTTCTATTTTATTATTTTGTAGCATGTGTTTTATAGTTATATTTTACAGTTCAAATTTTATTAAGTGAACTAAGTGCATAACATAATTTAGGAAGTGAACATCACACCCTCTACACTGTGAAGTTTCTTCTTGGTTTATTCAATACAAACACTTCCCCTGAGTGATCATTGGCAATTCCATGTCATGTTACAGATCACTGACGTAGGTACAGTACAGAATGCCAGGAATAGGATATCACTATACGCTGCACTGTAGGTACACTGTCCTGTACTGTGTTTGGTCCATATACTTCAAATTCATGCCTCTCAACTTTTCAGATATTCCCAGGATGTCCAGATGTTTTTCTTATGAAATATGTGGCTTTCTGCCATATTACTTGGATGATCTGCTGTAACTCAGTATTACAGACATTTGGGTGCTTACCTCTCTAATGTCCTGATCTGTGCAGAATGTCCAATTGGTGCCTCATATTTGTGATCTTTTCCTCATAACATGTTGTTTTCCTGCCAAATCACTGGCATGTCATTGCAGAGTGCAGTCAGTAGCCGATGATTGGATTTTCAAACCTCATGCTCTTCAGAAAGTTCCTGCTAATGTACAACCTATATATTCTATCATCGTCATAAGTTTGGATGCGGAATATTAACAATCTGTCTCTACTTCTTGTCCTTTGTTCCTGTATTTGCATGGCTTTGCCAACATTTCTTGCTCAAGGAGGTTGAGAGTGTTACAGTCTAACACATTCCCATGTGACATCTATGGTCATATATGTCCCTATGATTGGTTATTTGTCCTCTCATTAAGCTGGCCTCTGTGCAGATATGTTGCACAAACAGAATGATAGCTATTTGTACAGCCATACCTCTCCACTGTACAGATTTTTTCAGCATGTCCAGATTTTGCCTCATATTTTTGGACTATCTCTCATACAAGTGTAGTTTACAGGCAAATCTTTGATAAATTATTGAGGGTTGAAGTCAGACTAAAGTGACAGACATTTGAGTCTCAGACTTCATACCCTTCAGAAAAGTCATGTATATGCAAAACCTGTCTCTATATAAACTTTCTAAGTTTGTAAGAGCAATATTTAATAAGTGTGTCCCTAGTTGACATCCTTTGTCCACACATTATTTATGGCTTTTGTCCATATTTCTCGCTCGTTTCAAAAGTATGTGTAGCACCATAGGGATCACTGTAACATTCTGCACAAATCCATGGACTGTATGTGCTCTCCTTAACATGGAATTGATATCTGTGTTTACTGACAAGGTTTCACAGCCAGCAATACTTGTACAGGCTGTGAAACCTAGCTTAGGTGCGCCACACCTCATTAATATGCATTACATGTTGCTACATTCTGAGCATCGTTACAGTCACACATACACTCCATGTAGGGTCTATGTGATCCCTACATGGAGTTTATTTTTTTTTTTTATTTCTTATAAGCTTTCCAAGTATTCTTTTCTGATTAGCTTATTAAGGTGATAGCATTCCATTCCATATCTGCAGTTTTATCCAGAATTTTGTATTTTAAATGAAAACAATTGATTCTATGAGTGAGTTGGGTGTCTTAAGTCCTTAAGGGGAAAACATTTTTATATTCACTGTAATTAAATGAGTAGTAATACCTGTCCTTTTAATTATTTTATTAGAGGAATACAGGCATTACTTTTATTGACAGCCTCTGATAAGGAATAATCATAAAAATCTAATAGTAGTATCACCAATTTTAGGTGGACAGTTTTCTTATAATATTATTATTATTATTAAGTATTTGATTAGGATAGAAATAACAACTGACTGAAGAATAAACGAGTGACATGGCTTGAGGAGAGTTTAATAATTCTGGCAGACAGTATTTTAAGAAATGAAATATATTTCCATATATTCTGATGTTACTACTTCTGGATCTGTTTTCTAGATCATCTTTTTTCCTAAGTAAATGTAGTTTTGTTTTAGTACAAACAATTTGTTTTTCTCCTGAGAACTCCCCCTCCATATCATTGAAGGCACTGTTCTATTCAACTTATTTGTGGACTATGTTGTTTAATGTCCCTGAATGAGTCGGTTTGTTTCCTGCAGCCTTCTTGTACAGTATCTGTTTTAGATCCAGTGTGTCCATTTTTATGGAGAGATCTTGTATATTTAGTATTAAAGTTTACAGCTCCTTCTTTTCTAAGGAATCTCATCATTTTTGTATGGCTTATCCTGTAATCTTGCCCACTATATTATACGTATTTAGCAAGAAATTTTGAATAATTAAACTTGGTTTAATGAATCCAGAATTTCTTGTTAAAAGATCAGTATGCCCATATTTCATTTTCGGGTATTTGAGCCAGCTGATATATACATCAGCACAATAGCTTTAGAATTATGAGCTAGTGTATTTCTGGAGGGAAAGTCATGGCCTGTTGCTTAATTTGCCCAAAGAATTTGGTCAGTTACAAAAGTTAGTTAGTTAATTAGGTTAACTAGTTAGTTATAATTTATCAACTCAAATGCCCTGGATCAGCTGGTAAACTCCCCTACCAGAGGTGAAAACGTATTGGACCTGGTCATCACCAACATGGGCGACAGGTGTTCTGCACAGGAAGTCAACCCATCACTGGTTAGATCAGATTAAAAACTAATCACTCTGGACGTCCACACCACACCACCACCCCCAGCCAAGGAAACCACAGTGAAAAACTTTTCTATAGCAAACTTCACCTTACTTAAGACAGAGGTGGTAAGTTTCACAGCCCCCACGCTAAAGGATAACAGTGTCCAAGATGCAGGAACCTTTACAAATGCACTCTATGAGCACCTACAAGGATGCATAGATCATGCCATCCCTAGCAAAACCAAGACTCACTCCCCTAAGAGAAGGAAACCAGTCTGGTGGACCCCTGCCATAAACAGGCTATACAATAGAAGGAGGAAACTAGTTCAGACAAAAAGCAAATCCCAAGAAGGAAAGACATCCCTGATCAGTATCAGTAAGAAACTAAGGTCCCTCATAAAATCATCCAAGGCTAACTTCGAAAGAAAAATAGCCAAGGATTTGAAAGATAACCACAAAGCCTTCTTTAGCTATGTCAAGAATCTAAGTGGCAACTCGCAGATATGCTCTGAGCTAGTGAAAAATAGCATAAAATATACTGAACCTAGTGATATTGCCAACATCCTGGCAGATAGTTTCAGTGCAAACTTCACCCCCCTCTTACCCCCAAAAGGGCCCACAACAATACTGGAAAAGTGTAGTGTCCCAGAAATCACAGACGCACAGGTGAAAACAGCCCTTTCAAAAGCCAAAAGCACAGCATCAATGGTGCCAGATGGTGTCCCAGGCTGCGTCTTGCACAAACTGCAGAATGAATTAACCCCCCCCCCACCTAAACACACTGTTCAACCTCAGCTTTTCCACAAGCTATGTGCCCACAGAATGGCGCACAGCAATGGTTATTCTGCTCCACAAAGGAGGAGCCACAACTGACCCTGGTAACTATCACCCCATACGCCTGACTAGCCTGGTCTGCAAGGCTATGGGGGGCATCATCATGGAACTCATTAACAAAGACATTGAGAAACTCCAAACACTTGACCCAACCCAGTTTGGCTTTGTTAAGGGCAAATTATGCCTACTAAACCTGGTTGACTTCTTCGAGACAGTCATCAAGGCCATAGATGAGGGGAAGGTGGTTCACACAGCCTACCCTGACCTCACCAAGGCTTTTGACACCATTCCCCACTCTGGAATTATAGAAAAACTCACCAGCCTGAACATAACCCCCTATGTCATGAGATGGGTTGCCAACTGGCTTACAGGCAGAACTCACACGGTAAGAATACCGGGCTCCAGGTCTGACTCTAAACCAGTCACAAGTGGTGTCCTGCAAGGCTCGGTCCTGGGATCCCTACTGCTCAGCATATACTTCTCAGACGTACAGGCAAACTCAGGAGGACTATGGCTAACAAAGTTTGCTGATGACTGCAAACTGGGAGCCATAACTGACTCTCTGGCTGACACGGACATTCTTCAAAAGGGCCTTACTAAGACGGACACCTGGTGTCAAAGTCATAGTCTCAAGCTAAATGCCAAAAAATGCATAGTCATCCCGTTTGGGAAAAACAAAACACCCATGAATTGCCACATAGGTGGCAGCCCCCTTAATACAGAAGAGATAATAAGAGATCTGAGGACCCAGGTAGATAGTAATCTCTCCTTTGACAATCATATTGCCAACGTAGTTAGGAAATCCTTCTATGTAGCCCATCTAATTATTTAAGGGTTTGCATCTAGAAATCACATGGTTATAGTGTCCCTCTACTCATCACTCATCAGACCCATCATAGAATACAATGTCCCATTTGGGATGTACCTCACAAGACACTTCCAACAGCTGGAAAGACCACAAAAGTACCTCACCAAGAGGATTACTGGCCTCAAACATATGTCCTATGCAGCCTGTCTGGAAAAACTCCAGCTGTACTCAGTGGCATATTGCTTACTCAGAGGTGATCTCTGCCTGACTTACAAAGTCATGTCAAACTCAGAAATGATGGACATGCTCCACCTAAAGAAATCCAAGTCACTGCGAGCCACTCGCTCTAGTGAGCTAAACTTTGCCACAGCAATAAATAGAACATGCTGAAGGGATAGATTCCTGTCACAGAGACTCCCCATGCTTTGGAACAAAATTCCTAACAACATTAGGCAGAGCCCCTCACTAACACTCTTCAAGAGAAACCTTGACGAGTGGATGGGTAACAGAAAATACACCCCTGAGATCACTTCATTGGCTCTTCTTGACAGAGGCTCAGTTAATTAATCAATGAGGCGGCGAAAGCTGACACACTCTGGCTAGGCTTATAAATGCCCTCGGGCAGATAGCTTAGTACCTACTTATGAACCTATATTTCATCAATGGGAAGATCTAAGTGCCCATAACATCTTTCTAACAGATGAGCAGAGAGAAAAACTCAAAAACTCTGAAAGGATTTAACATTATACAATAAGAGCAGAAGACATATATACATGTTTGAATGTATGTATCTATGTATATGTATATATCTATATATATATATATATATATATATATATATATATAAAAGAGAGAAAGCCTGAGGTGACAACAATCCCTATAATCAATCATAATATCAAACATTTTTCAGCTGGCAGAAGTGATTGAAACTAATTTGATCTCTTCTGCCAGCATTGTTTGTACAAGCTCTCAGTGCAGTGAGGATTGGGGAAGTTGTCCTTTCCCTACAACAGAGTGATCTCAGTGATGCTATAAAGCTAGCTAGAGAGAGAGACAGATAGATCTATATATTAAATTAGTATGAGTGCAGAGGGGCTTGCTCCCTGTAAAAAAAAAAAAAGTGTTCCTTATTTTTTTATTTTTTAATTTTATGCTTCAGTATTTTTTTAAATTTTGGTATACTTGTTTTCAAATTAAATCCATATATGTATATATATATATATATATATATATATATATATATATATATATATATATATATATATATGTATGTATTTATATATATGTGTGTGTGTGTGTGTGTGTGTGTGTGTGTAGTATCCCATTATGAAAGTGTACATTCTACATGCATGTAAAGGTAGAATAAACACAGAAGTATATGAAGCATAAAACAATAAACTGCTATGTGGTTGCATTTTCATTTGAGAAGACAGTAAAGGACAATACTACCGAAAGTATTCACAGTGTTATGTATGCCCGAACATTTTTTATTAATTGATTCACAAGTTAATACTACTTAGAACATTTTTTATTAACTGATTCATGAGTTAATACAACTAAAAGTATTCCAGTGTTAAGTATGCCTGAACATTTATTATTAATTGATTCATGAGTTAATACTACTAAAAGTATTCATAGTGTTAAGTATGCATGAATATTTTTTTTATTAATTGATTCATGAGTTACTATTGAGTCTTGTCTATAGAGAAGTAAATCACAATCTGCAGGTAAGATGAGGAGATGACATAGCTGCAGTTGTACTCTGAGTTCTTGTTTTTTAATGATTATCTGAACGCTGTTTTGCACAGAACTTGATCAATGCTTTTAACAGAAGCTGTTGGACAGTATATTACCAAACTGGGAGTCTGAAAAATGATTCTGTAGTTTGGAGTTTGTGTGAGGTGTAGTAATTGTGATTACAGACTATGAGCTGGAATATACTGACTAGCTTGGCAACATAGCAGAGAGTACAGAATATTATAAGGCTGTTCCTTCAGTGCACTGTTCTTAGAAAATGGTTCAAGTCTACTCTGAGCCACATTGAAGTTCTCATAACTATTCCAGTATATCTGCTCTACTTTTTGAACATGTTGCAGACTGAAGACCATAAAACTCTGTGTTTGTGTGTGTGTTTATATATATATATATATATATAAAATTATTTATATATATATATATATATAAATATATAATTATATATATATATATATATATATATATATATATATATATAAATAAATAAATATATATATATATATATATATATATATATATATATATATATTAAATATATATATATATATATATATATATATATATATATATATATATATATATATATATATATATATATATATATATATATATATATATATATATATATATATATATATATATATATATATGTGTATATTTACACCAATGTTAATGTCAACAGCTTTCCTGCTTGTTGTATTTGGTCAACAGAAAAGCTGGCAACTCTGGTGTGAGAGCAGTATAATACAGGGATTGAGAAATATGCACTTTCCTCAGCATTGTGTGATCTTAGAGTTTATATATATGTACATGTGGATCTACTTTGAAAGTTTGAACCTCATATAATCGAAATCCATTTTTGCGAAATGAAAATAGTGAAAGCGTAAATATCCGAATGGCAAATTTTTCTCAAGTAAGTAAACATTTGCCCAAACTTAAAAGAAACACACACTGAAGTTAGTAAAACCCACCTAGGTGGGAGGGCTATGCCCCCTACACCCCCCTAACTATATATACCAACTCTGGGATCACACTACAAGGGGGAAAAGGGCATGTTACCTACCCTAGGAAAAATTCACCATTTGTGTATTTAAGTTTCGCGATTTTTGTCTCGCCAGAATGGATTTAGGTTATATGAGGTACGACCTTTCTATGTAAATCTGTACATGCATGTATATATGAGCTTAAATTTTGATTGACAGCACAAATCAACTATCCAGAAGTCATCAAATGCCAATCATCAACTGCAAAAAGAATATGAATGCACCTGCTTCACTTCTAACTACATACTACAGCTCTGAGATCACGCTACAGTGGGGGAAGGAAATATTCTCTGATCCCCACTGTACCATGATTTCTAACATAAAAAGCTGTCATTTCTCAAAACAGCTGATTTTTGATTAACTCTACCAGTTCTCTCCCACACTTTAGAGAACACTCCTCAATGTAAGATATATATATATATATATACATATATATATATATATATATATATATACATATATATCGATCTACTTCAGATTATCAAAGTTTTACAACTTCAAATGTCATATGGCTGAGACCATATGACTGAAGTTGCAAAACTTTGAACACCAGAAATAAATACAAAAATAAAACAAAACATTTTCCTGGATGTTTTTGCAGGGGGCAATTGCACCCCCTACCCCCTTCTATTTAAATATACCAACTCCGAGATCACACTACAGTGAGGAAATGAGAAAATGTCCCATTCCGTGCTATATGGAGATCTCCGTTCAGAATGTTTGAAGTTTTAAAACTTCGATCATATGGTCTCTGCCATATGACATTCGAAGTTTTATAACGTCAAGTCATCTCAATGAAACCCATTAATATATATTTAGCAGAGGTGTGAAGGCTTGCCCTGCAAAAGCATTGTTTTAATATTCAATGTTCCAAGATTTTCTCTCAGACCGTGCACAAAGGGTTGACAATCTTTTTTGTCAGCCTTTTTCTTGTTGACATTTCATTTGTTGATCTTCTAAAGTTTCCATTATTTTTAGTAAATCTGTATTAATGATCCTCACCATGCACACAGACAGATACGTGTTTCATAAATGAGGTTTGGGAACAAACCAATTTGTCCAGGGGCATCTTTGGTTAGGGTTAGAGTGTTAAATTGGAGCAGGGAGGTGGGAGATTTGTTGTGGAATGGGGTTAGGATTAAGGAACAGAGATAGGTTTGACTATTAAAAGATGCATTAATTTGTTACGGGGACTTTAGAGGAAGTGAGGTAGATGTAGGGTAGGACATAGGTTTGTACAAGACTGTAACTGGGAAGAGGAATCACATTTTGGTATGAATTTCCTATAGCAAAATTACATCTGAGATGACTTGTAGGTATTCCTGGGGAGAACAGGTAGGCCTTGGGTTAATGGTGGGTGGTGGGTTTATTGGTGGCAGGTTGTTTGTATATTTAAGTGTTTTTTTTTGTTATGGCATTGCTGATATGTAGTGGTTTTGGAGGGTTGGATAGGGGAACAGAGTAGCTGTGATGGTGATGGAGGGGGAATGCATGCTGTCAAGTAGTCTAGGGACTCAGCATTATTGTTTATTGGAGTCTTCTATGCTTCTATCTTTGTTGTTGGCCTTTTCCTGGCTGTTGGTGTCCTCTTGGCATGAGGTGCTTGAAGACTTTGGAGGATAGGCAGGAGTTATTTTGCAGCCTTTCTCTTCCTCTTCTTGTCACCTGGACTTGTGCTGTGGAGATTGTCTGGTGTTGTGGGTTGTTGTTTCGAGGTGTGGGGGGCTGTGGTTTTGGTTATGCAGCTTAGTCTCCTTGTCAGTTGGTTACCTTGCAAGCGTTTTTTCAATGGTGGTGTATGTGGTCTGTGAGGAGCCGATCGAGTGGTTCATTTATGGGAGTGGGGCAGCTGAATGCATGGTTGCTACTCAAGTGGTCCCTGTCTTATGTGCATGGTGAAGTTGGGAGATGCCTGGCAATAACTTTCATTTCCTGTGCATGCACAGTGAGGCATTAACAGTCAAGGGGAGGGGGGTGGCATACTTTTGAAGTGACATAGGAGCACCAACCCACTTTGCTGCATACCTCGCAACTGTCTGAATTTTGCAGAATGATTTTGGCTAATATTTGTAGTCTGTTCCTCATACGAATCATGGTTTTCTGGCAGGTGTCTGAGATGATCTGAAGACTGAAGTCACTAAATAAGGACATACATTTCAGTTTCAGACTTAAAACCTTCAGATAATGTACGATAAACAAACCCTGTAACTCTAGCGATTTTCTAATTATATAAGAGTAATATTTAAAGCATGTCCCTATTTTTAGGCCTTTGTCCCTCCATTTTGTCTGTCTTTATCTAGATTTCTTGGTCAGGAGGTATGCTGTATGTTATGGATGCTTGGTAGAGCATCCAGTGAGTTCTAAACATAAAAAAAAGAAGAAAAAATAATAATAAAAATAAATATATCTACAGGCAACAGTTTATACTTCCTAGTTCTGGAACCGTTTCTTTTTATTGTGCTTGGTTGAGCTTTTCTTTGGATTTTGGTAATGCCATGAGACATTGTGGCAGAAGTTGTTGGAAACTGCATGTCACTGTAACCTTATACAGTGAAGAAATGCCAGCCATGGGAAGCAGGCACGGCAGTCAAGAGATGTAGTTGCAGTGGATTTTCAGCAGCCGGAGTGGCTCAGGATGGAGTGACAGGTAATGATTCTCACTTGGGAGTCCAGTTAGGTAGTGCAGGTTTGGAGTGTGTGGGGAATGATTGTGAGATAGCTGGGGACAAGGTGTATCAGGAGTCAGGTGAAGCTGGAGAGTCTATGGGGGGGTTACACAGAGGTGTCATGAGCTGGAACTGGATGAAGCAGTCATTGGGATGGATAATGTAGGGTTGTCTGTGGAGAGCTTGTAGTCAGCCGTGAGTGGGGTAGGATAATTTTCTGAAGTTGGGTCAGATTTTGGCCTACAGCCAGGTGATTGATTATGCATTGGGGAAATGGACAGGGACAGTTTGTCTGACCCCTCACATTCCAGCTCCAGTTAAGGAACAATTTATGATTTGGGAAGCTCAGCATTTGTGGTCAGGGACCACATATGGAATGACTGGAGGTTTCAGAAGTGGAAAGCAGTTGATCACTCACCACTGGGAGGTTAGACATCCAGGCAAATGGCTAGCTACTATGATGGATAGCTTTGGGGTGTTTAGTAGAGGGGGGGAAGGTAGGGGGAAGGGGAGGAGTATGTTGGGCTTTTAATGTGGGATGTTGTCTTGTGGGTAGGGTGTAAGTTGTTGCATGCTTGTTCAAAGTGTGTGGGGAGCCATCCAGCAGTGCAGTGTGGCCAAGGGGACATTAATTTGGTGACTCTGGGTTTGCTTTTAACTGATGGGACTGTTTTCCCTTCTTCTTTCCAGGGTTTCAGAATCTTTGAGGTAGGGGGAATTTTCAAGGGTTACAGGGAGAGGTGTCCTTTCGGGGTCAAAAGGACGTCTGGGGGATGCATGCTCCCATTAAAGTGGAGGTATTGCAGTGTATGCTCCAATAATGTCTTGATTCTTCTCTTAAGGAAGAAATACTTGACTTTTGTCTAGGGGGTTTCTATTAAATCAAGGGTAGTGGGGATGGGTTAGTCTGTAAGAATTTACAATCTGTATGGGGGAAGGACGATATTTTGGAGGGCTTGGTAGAGAAGGAATAGCAGTTGGGTAGGTTGTTGAGTCCTTTTGATAACCCCCCATTTGACAGTTTTAAGGTTTCATGGCTGGGTTTGGTTCCTAAGAAGGTGGACGTTGAGTTCAGGCTGATTCATCATTTGTCATACCTATAAGGGAGCTCCATTACTGACTTAATTTCAGTCAAGGATGCCAAGGTCAGTTATGTATCTTTGGATGACACTGTGTCTCTGCTCTTTCTTACGTGTATTGGGAGTAGTATTGTATTGTATATGTTGTTTCCCTTTCCTTTTGTAAGCATAAGAATTGAGCTGATGCACAAAATTTAATTTAGGCTACATTTGTATAGTTCTAAATGACAATAAAGTTTACTTTGACTTTGACTTTGAAGATTATTCAGGGGTTAAGGATCTGTAGTTTGTGAGGGAGGACATCAAATCCTCCTTTTGCTGGTATGGGAGGAGTGGCCATTATTAGGCATGGTAGCTGTGTACAAATTGTACTTTCATAAGGCTCTGCCGACTGGATGCTCATCAGCCTGCCCTACTTTCAAGAAATTTAGCATAATACTTCATTTGGTTTGGTACTGCAGTGGTGGTGCTGCAGTAGCATTGTTGCCTCATAGCAAGACATTGTCCCGTTCGATTCTCAGCTAAAGCGTCTTCTGTGTGGAGGCATACATGAATGGGGCATACCTTCGTTGAAGGCTGTGCATCAGGGCTGGTAACCCGGTATGTAAAAATCCACTACCAATCATTAGCGGACCGGAGTTCCGCTGTGACGAACCCTAACCAGGAAAAGCCGAAAGACACAAACTTCATTTGGTTTGGTAGCAGCTGGTGGATACACAGAGGGCAGTACATTACTTGGATGATTTTTTGATACTGGGTGAGGGATTTGAGGGAGCATCTAAAGATTTGTGAGAGTTTTTGGTGATGTGTAATGAGTTACTGGTCCCATTGGCTAGGCAGAAGTTGGAAGACCCAGCTAAGGCATTTGATTTCTTGGGTTTATTGGTTGATGCAGAACATGGGTTGTTTTGCTTGCCAGCTGATAAGATAGCTTGATTAAAGGAGAAGATTGTGCAGGTGGTGTGCAAGGATAAGGTGCAGATTAGGGAGGGTATGGAGCTGTTAGGGTTTCTGAATTTTGCATGTCAGGCAGTTTATCCAGGTCATACTTTTTGTGGGACAGTGGTCCTTTTGTTAAAAGGTGGGAAGAACAAACATCATTGGGTCACAATTAACATTTTTGGAGCAGTTTAATGGTGTCTCTTCTTGGCAGATGGAGTGGGTTGGTCAAGAAGAACTGCAATTGTTCACAGATGTGGCTGGGGGTATTGGAAATGGGTGCATTTTCTGAAGGGAAATAGTCTGTGGCTCATTGTCTTGTGGATTGGAAAGATGAGTGGAAAACGGTGTTGCCTTTTTGGAGTTAATGGCAATCTGGGTTGTTTCAGTACTTTGATAGGAGTGACTGTGAGGAAAGAGAGTCATTTTTAATTTGGATAATATGCTGGTGGTGCGAGTTTTGCAAGAAAAGACTGAGAGATCTGAATTGTTGTTAGTTTTACGTAAGTTCGTTTTGCAGAGCTTGTTAATACATTTTTCATTTGTCAAGCAGTACTCCAACCAGGGTTCGAATCTTCTCTATTCCGAGCAAGAAAATGCACAAATAATGAATGAATGAGATAGAAAAACTCACTTTATTTAAAACACGAAACAAAGCTTTCAGGTATAACCCTTCCTCAGTGTTTGTTAATAAACACTGAGGAAGGGTTATACCCGAAAGCTTTGTTTCGTGTTTTAAATAAAGTGAGTTTTTCTGTCTCATTCATTCGTTATTTGTTTAATACATTTTTCATTCACAGGTGTGCATGTGGTAGGTATTAGGAATGAGATTGCTGACATCTGTCTCAATTTCAGTTTTCCAGGTTCCAACAGTTGGCTCTGAGGGTGGAGGAGGTGCTGATGGTGTTGCCAGATGAAATGTGGTATCTTAGGTTGATGTAACCAGGAGGTTGGTGCAGCAATCTTTGGTGGTGTCTATCAGGAGAGTGTATGGCAGGGCACTATGTGATTTTGATAAATTTATTTTCCGGTTACCTGAGGATGAAGGGGGTCAGGTTGTAGGAGCTATTATTGTGATACTTAACTCGGGCTTGGGAGCAGGGTAAGGTGGTGCAATCAGTTAATGTGGACTTGGCAACAATTAGTATATTTGTGCAGGTAGCTGGACTGGATGATTTTACAAAGTCCTGGATAGTGGGGTGTATGTTGAGAGGATTGGGTAGAGTGGTTGTGAATATGGATATGTGTTGGCCATTGACAAAACAGATTTTGAAAGTTTTATTGAAGTGTTCAGCTTTAGTGGTGGGCAAGCCAGTGGATTATGTTTTGTGGGTTACTTTGTAGTTATTGATATATTTTGGGGCATTTCAGGTGTCAGAACTGTTTGGGTCATTAATTTGGAGAGATGTTATGGTTCTTCCAGGGTCAGTGTAGCAACCGAGCAATAAACCAACCCACCAGTACGGCTAGTGCAATGGCACAAACAACAATATACCCTAAAAATAAATGGAGCCAAATCCTGCGTGAAAACAGTGTATTATAAAATACAAAATAACCAAATTCACTTCAGACCAGTTTCAGCTATGCAGCCTTCCTCAGTGAACAGAAAAAACGTGAGATTTCCCTCCAGCAATATATATACATACATTAGCCAATAGGCACATTATACATCAATACAAACATTTAATTGCCTTAATTAGAAGTACTCATTAAGGCCAGGTGGAAATAGTGCCCCTAGCTTAACAATCCACTTTTTTCTTTTAGGTTTAATATTTCATGTAAAGCAGCCCTGTCATTTGTTTTCCTTATGATGCAGTCAATAATAGTGAATCTAAAAATGGCAGTTGTATGGGAGCAAATGTGTTTATACAATGCACTGAATTGTTTGTGATTCCTGATATCACTCATATGTTCACTGATTCTCATTTTCAGTGGCCCACATAGAAAGCATGGCATGAACAACTAGCCAAAAAGATCACCCAATTTGTGCTACAGTTAGCAAAGAAGGGTCAGTGCACATTTGGTTATGTAGGTATAAAATGGATCAGTTAGGGAAGTGTTTCCAGATAGTTCTTAGGAACAATAGGAGTGGTGGGTTGAGCTGCAGAATTGATGTGGACTCATATGGGGAGCCCTGATAAATGTTTTTTTTTCGGTTGAGAGGGGGTAAGATGGTAATAGGTAACCGGTTTGTACATGTAATAAGAAGGGCAATGTATGGGTTTTCCAAGGTTCTCCTCTCATTCTTTTCATATTGGTAGGGCTTCAGATTTGGATAGGGAAGCAGATCCATTGAGGTCATCTGGAGAGTAGGCAAGTGGTCTTCCAATGCCTTTTTATCTTATATTAGGTAATCATAAATTTATCATATATTAGGTATTCACAAATTAGCAGAAATGTTTTATGCAAGGGGGTACCCTGAAACTTTAGTGGACTGTATTAAAAGTGAAATAAGTTTAAGAAGAAGGAAAGGTACCATTATTCCTCTTTTAAGGAGTGACTTGAATTTTGTACAAAATGAGTCTAATGACATTGGTGCTACAAACAATAACAACAAAAAAAATGATTGTGCCTTTATTACAATTTATAATGTAGACTCCAATAGAATATTTAGCATTCTCTTAAAAAAATGGAGAATTGTTTCCTCTTTTGGAAAAATTGTAGACTAATTGGGAGTAAGACCCTATATGGTATATAGGCTTGGGAGGGGCATTAAGGATACCTGGAAGGAGGAGAAACAACAGGCAATTGGTCAAACAAAAAGAGGGGTACCTTTAAATGTGGATGCTGTAGGCAACGTAAATTTATTTTAGAGGGAGTTATGATCATCATTGGGGCCCATAACATTTACACCCCTTTTCATTGTACGTGTAACTCACAAGGAATTATATATTTGGCCAAATGCTTGCAGTGTACTGGTTTTTATATAGGAAAAACTAAGCTAAAATTTAAAGAACGCATTTATGAACATAGGTTAAATATAAAAAATAAAAATGGAAAGAATTCATTATATAAGCACATTTAACTTCATTCTGAACAATCCTTTGTTTTTTTTTATTTAGATATTGTTTGTCAGGATACTAGGGGTGGACCATGGGAAGATTTGATCAAGTATAAGCAAATGATGTGGCAAATTAAGTAGAATGCAAATGTTCTCCTTGGCTTAAATGAGCATGTATCTCTTGCTAGTATCTTGTGTTTAAAGTCTTATAATATATAAATAGAGTATTTTATAAAATATTACATTACAATTGTAATGTTTTGCTGTGCTTATTCACTTTTTAACTTATTAGTTTTAAAAAGAAACAGCTGATTGTTTAATTTAACTTTTTAATGGGATTTGGTCATGTGATTATTATTGGTTTAATTATTTAAACAAGTGTTTTTGGAGGTACAATGGATTCTGAAAAAGTCTAGAGCTATATTCTGATGAAAGAGCTTAATCTTGTTCTCAATAAAGACTGTTTAGAGGAGTTGTTAGTCTTGCATTTTTTCCATTGTTTGGCTTTTGTGGATTTGTAGTTCCCAGTTCTTTTTGTGCCTTTTTATCTTATATTAGGTAGTAGTCTTCTTTCGGCTTTTCCCGGTTAGGGGTCGCCACAGCGGAACTCCGGCCCGCTAATGATTGGTAGTTGATTTTTACGTGCCGAGTTACCAGCCCTGATGCACAACCTTCAATGAAGGTACGCCCATTCACCCATGTCTCCACGCAGAAGACGCTCTAGCTGAGAATTGAACCAGACAGCGTCTTACTGTGAGGCGACAACGCTACCGCAGCACCACCACCGCGGGTTTTATCTTATATTAGGTAATGGATTCAATTGATAATTAATATTTTTTTTGTCTTTCAGGAAAGGAGATTGTCATCTTGGGCCATTCATATATCCATTGGGTGGAGAAGAGGGCAGCAGTTAGGCTGTAATGAAAGGACTTGGTTTGTGTTGATTGGTATGGACAGTTAGTTTGCTTGGGATTAGAGGTCTTACGTGGACTCAGTTTATGGATGAAATTGAAGTGATACTGTTACAGATGGGTCTTGCTCAAATATTGGTGATATATTTGGCTGGCTATGATTTGGGAATAATTCCTAAGAAGCAGTTGGTGGATAAGATAAGTGAGGATCTGTTTATGTTGCAGATATTATATCCAGGCATGTGCATTGTATGGTCATATATAGTACCGCATTTGTGTTGGAGGAACGCTGCTAGTTTTAAGGCATTGGAGCATGCACATAGGTTTATCAACTACAGGCTGGCTCAGCAGTTGGGGGCTTTGGGTATGTATATGATAGGCCATATGGATTTTGATGACAGGGACTCAGTTTGGTTTAGATCCGATGGCATGCACTTGATTGAGTTTGGTTTAGATTTGTTTAACATGCATTTAAGTTTATTTTAGAAGGTTTGGTGAAGGATCTTTTATAAGAGAGGGGGAACAGCTTGTAGTCAGGCTGGTGGACAGAGAAGAGGAGCAAGCTTATCCCTCTTTTGTTTCCTCTCTTGGTGTTGGGCATTGAGGCAATGAGTTTTGGGGATGAAAGTGAGTTGCTTGACTGATAGGAATGTGAGTGGAGGTATGGACACTGTTTATTTGGACAGGGTGAGTGAGTATGCTGCCCTGATGTATGTTATAAGGATTTTCATGTTGTGGTTACAAGGTCATATCTGTTACAATTAATATTTTAAATAATGTAATAATGTTATGTGTGAAATTAACAAATGTCAAATGTCATTTGATGTCATCGTGTATTACTGCAGGGGACCAGGACAATTTTGTCTATCACTAATTTTCACTGTCTTTATATTTCTGAAGTGTCTATTTAGTGTAATACAGTATTCAATTTTCTTCTTCTTCTTTTACTTTGAAGGGGTTTATATTTTGAAGCAGATGGCTTCTTAGCTGTTTAAACACTTACTCTACTTTAGGCCCTTTACTTCATATAATAGTCTTGTCTCTAGCTGCATAGATTTTGACTGGTGCCTTGTTTTCTCATTGTTGTCATTAGCAATGATTTGTTTGCAAACAAGTTTTCCCCTTCCATTTATGGCATTTGCTTACAAAAAGTATCACCTTTGTTTTACAATGTGTATGAATGAGGTAACATTTTCAAGAAACTGACAACTGGTATGTTTTACACAAGAGCAGATTAAGAATGAATGTGCTATTAATAGTTCCCAGTAGCTATTAAAAGTATTGGTTATCTATGGCATTTAGAATGTGGCAAAGTCAAGTGACTTTAACTGGCCTAAAAGCCTGTACAATATTAATCCTTTCTAGGTATCCCATGCAGGAAAAATAATCAGAGAAAAGAAACTGAATAATGTTAATGAATGCAAAGAAACCACAATCTTTAGGTTCTCCTTAAAGAAATAATATACAACTCTGCATGAAATTAACAATTTTTCCAGCAGGATTTCATCAGTGCAGCACATTAATTATGTCAGTGTATTAGTACTATTTTATTTCTATTACTAAATGCTTCTGATCTGTTACTAGTGGGTACCTTTGGTGGAATTAGATTGTTTCATTACAGTAATGCCTCAAACCATGGTTGTTAGTGGAATGTTATAGGAAGTATCTTTAATTCTCTGAATGTATTATATGCTGCTTAATAATTGTCATACATGTCTGAGTTAGTTTTGTTATACTTTTACCATGGTAAGATTTCTTGCTTTCATAAAACTGAGATTGGGCGACTGCATAATGTGTTTGTGTGTGTGTGCGTGTGTGTGTGTGTGTGTGTGTGTGTGCGCGCGCATGTGTGTTGGGTGGATGTGGCCCATGCTTTAGCTGAAATGTGTCCCTTTTGGATCAGACTATCATCTGGATGTCAAATATTAAATAAATTATTAAATAAATAATATTTTCAAACTTGACACAGCACCACCCAAAACTGTACCACAAGATGATTTGTGTAGTCAAATCCTACTATCAAGCTACAAAATAAAATAATAAATGAACACTACAGCAGTTAGCATTGCTGCTTCACAGGACCTCCTTAATCAGATTAATTCCTGTCCGTGTGTGTATGCATGCCCTTCCTGTAACTACATGGGTTTTGCTGGGTGCTTTGCTTTCCTTCCATATTCTGAAAAAATATGATTGGTGAATTAGAACTCTTCCAGATTGCCACTAGGCATGTTTTCCAAGAGTGAATTAATATGTGCATAGCCTGAAAAATACTGACATCTAGTCCAGAATAAGTGTCTCTAACTTGCAACCATTGGGTGCTGGAATAGGTTTCATTTCCCCCATATCTCTGAAATGGATAAAGCAAGTTATCAGACTAATAATGAATGTGTAAAATAAGCTGGGTAGACAATACAAACTAACTATATCATCAACATAGCACATTTGCCACTCCCACATGTAGTAAAATATTTAATTAGTTTACAAATCTTCTCTTGTAGTCATTGAGTTACTATATGGCAATCTGTCCTGGGTTTAAATGATTTGCTGTTTCTAATACTTGCGCACTGTATGCACCAGGATAACACAACTTACAACCATCTGGTCTCATTAAAAAGAGATTTCTTGTATGTCCTGGCTGGACCTGCCACTCACACTGCAATCACACTCTGAATCACTTCCAGTGCTGGTCACACAGCTGTTGCTTTGTTGATGAGCTTTCCAGAAGATACAGTACAAGTTCAAGTGTATTTAGGTGCTTGGTACCATGTTAGACAAAATGCTGTTCTTTGCACAGATTACCTGAACTAATGTAAACAAGTGCAGATACAAGGTCATGCCTGTGATATTAACTGTATCAGAGTAAAAAAAAAATAGATAGCTAGTTTGAAGTAATAGAAGTCATATAATAAGAATCAATGACTGTAATGCAGAGCATTACCAAGATACAATGGTGACAAGACTAGAAATAATTGTGCAATGTCTATCATACCATAGAATTAGCATAATAAAAATCCTGTACATTTGGTATCTTTAAACAGGTGCTCTACTTTGCTCAAAAGCATTGAGGAACGCACAGTATGAAGTCTAATTTCTGGTAAATGCAAGAACAGTTTTATAATGAAACCATATCCACAGTCATACAAAAATAGTTACATTAGTGCAAAGCGGCAAAGCACAGAAATGGAGTGCAGATTTTGTTAAACTCTTTAAACACTTTCTGCCTTGTCAACAGATCATCACGTGAGAAATAAAAGGAAAGAAAACATTTGCAGGACAGTTGATAGATGTGTTCAGAAATTTTCAATGAAAAGAACTGTTGCTTCTTTACAAACCATTATTCACTTTTTTTAATTAAAGGCTGTCATACAATCTGACAGAATGTGAGATTACAGAGTTGCATCATGTTTTGTTGTTTTGGCCTTTGACTAAGACAAAACAGTACATAATACTGTTTGCTAATTTATCATGAATACTACTACCTGTATTAAAATAATTTATCAGAAAAACATAAGCTATTGTCTTCCAAAACTTAATACTAATTACAAAATATATATACAAATGGAAGGCATTCCTCCCATCTATACCTCCCATTGATGAACTACACCTCAGAGGTAGTGGTTTTTGAAATGCAACAATGCAAAAATGCAACAATTTTTGTCAGTGAAAGACAACAAGGTTAAATATTGGACTCACCTTCTTGTATCATTTTTTCATTTTTATGATAGCACTCAGTTGTATATTGGGGCTGAATTCCAAAACAACTTGTACATGGAGTAACATGCTACGCCAAGCAACTACTCCATGCCCAAATCTAAAAGCCAAGACTCTGGCAGGCCTCATTTGATGTATGTTAATAGAAACTGACAGTGTCCTATGCCTGATTCCAAAAGGGGAATCACATTTGATATGCTGAATTAATACACTGATGAGGCTAGCATTGTACAAGGATAAATTATTGGAGAAGCCCACTGAGTTAATTGGGCATTGCTGGTGATTGGGAACTCCACCTGTATGCGGGAAAGGGTACTGCAGACAGTACCTCATGGGAGGCTAGAATGCATGCAGTACTGATTTCCGCATACAGATAAAGCTGTATAGCAGGATTTTGAGCTGGTGGAGGGGGGTTGTGGCTTGAGACTACTTGTGGATGTAATGTAAACTATCTCTGAGCTCTTCCGAGGAAGGCTAGCAGGGTCCATTTTGTAAAATGCAGATTTTATTCTCTGGAGAGCTACTGGACCCACATGCTTTCCCTTGTTATGGATGAGAAGAATGCAGGCATGACAGCTACAATGGCTCTCATACCTGCAGTTTTCAGTCCATCTTACAGTTGGAGCTGTTCTCCTAGACACCTTCATGTTCACTGACTGAATATACTGACTGGCACAATGATATTACAGGAAGCACTCATTGTACAATAGAAGAAGCATATATAGTTATATATATTTTCACTGACTAAACAGAGAATGTAACCATGGCATAACAGTAAGAGCACATTTTGCAATGAACATGTACAACTCTCTTGACAAACTGGTGAAATTCACACCTCAGAAATGTTATGGTATGGGCAGCACATATTGCATAATTGGCAAACACTGTACAGATTTAGTCTTTGCCAGCCACTCAGATTAGCAGTGCATTAAGTGATCTACTTTAAGTAGAATGACCTCAGAATTGAACGACACTTGAAGCATATTTCACAACTATTCAGAAGCATTTAATAATTCATGGTGTCTTTTGTTGCAAATCTCCAGTTCAGATAAAGAAGGTTTACTACTCCTTTGAAACCAGGAAAAGCAGAATACCTGAATATGATTTCAACTATATTCTTCTAGCCAGAATATTTCACTAAATTCATAAGCCCTTTGTTGCGGAAAACTCCACTCCATCAGACCAATAGGATTTCCTTCCTCTCCGCAGCCAGAAACACTACAAACAACAAAGAAGATATCATTGCAAGGTTAAGATGCCTTGCTTTTACAGATAACAGCCTGATGATTGTACATTTCAAGCACACAGTCTCTGTGTTGTTAACCCATTTATGTGCTGTGCATAATTTCTTTCTCCTGCTTGGATACAGTTCATCTGTATTATTGTTTCTTACTCTGAGCTATATTCAGACTGTTCCCCATCCTTGCCTACACCTCTGCTAGTACCTGTTGTAGTCATGCACTCTTTATGAACTTAGGAACTGCTTGATATGAAGTTACTCCTTAAGGCAGACCACAGAGCAAGGATCAAGCTTGACATTGGTACTACCCAAAAACTTTTGGATCCTGAACCATGTGCAGATTCTAAAGGGTGACAAGTTTATAAAAGTACTACTCTAGAGTTCAAGCCTACATCAAAAACACCCTCAATTACCATAATCTCTAGTGCTGAAGGTGGTCTGTTCTGTTTTACAGTCAGTGATTGGGGACAGATCACCAATGATCTGGTTGCACCCTTATGGGGATTGCTTTAACAACCACTTAATATTCTGTTTATTCATGTACGCTTCCTTCTTGGATTACTATATTCACCATCTCTCTCACAATCACTGAAGAGAATGATCATGCCCCCTAAACAACTACATTCAGTTGCCTCCTTCATTACCAGTGTCATCTACTATCTATTATACGCATTTGTGCTGCTCTTCATTTTAGCCTTCCATTTCTCACCATTACTATGTGACGTTTGCCCTGCTCAACCTTCCTTGCCATCTTTTACTAAGTGCAGTTTAATGATAGTGATGTTGTAGTACACGCTGAATTTATTTGATATTATTGCAATTAATGCACATTGCAAGTAGCCTAAGTCATGTTATGTGGATCAGTCTTACCTTCAGTGTTGTTTAGCATCTGCTGAGCAATTGCACATTGAAATTCAAAGAGAGTGAGACACTCTCTGGTCATATTTCCCATAGTTAGTATAATACCACCTTGGGACTCCCTTGAAAGATGTTACTTGTTTGGTGGGACTAACCTGATCAGGATAGCATAAATAAAATAAATAAATAAATGTTACTTCCAGCTTATAATTAGTAACAGAACTCTCTTGTCTGAAGTGTTATTCTGAGATCACTAGTTAAATTATACAGGCTGTTTTCTTATGTTGCATGATTTTGAATCCCAAGTAGTAAATCTATCATTTATTTCTTGTAACCAGATCACTATCTCTCCTGATTAAGATTACGGTGACAGTTATTAAGCCAAAATAAATGGCTGTGTGTAGGTGGAGATACTGTACAGATAGATTATTTTTCTGGCCATATTCTGATCACATCATTGTTATCTGCCTGTCATTATGATAATCCAGGTTTTAAACTGTTAACTTACTGTATATATTATCTCCTTGCACATACATACAACCACATAAGGGTCTACTTCTAAATCTCAAAATCCAAAAATCACAAAGATGAAAATCCTTAGACAAAAATTCCGAACCAGGAAACACTGAATGACTGAAATTTAATCAGGGCAAGTAAACACTTGCCCAAAAAAAACATGGACACTCACCGCACCATCTAAAAAACACCTGGGTGGGGGGCTATGCCCCGACACGGCTCGAACTATATATGCCAACTCCGGGACCACACTACAATGGAGAAAGCGCATAATTCCCCATGTTGGGTAAGTGTTTACTTGCCCTGGTTAAACTTCGTCCATTCAGTGATCCTGATTCAGTATTCTCACCTTAAGATTGTCATCTTTGTGATTTTCGGAAGTTGAGATATAGAAGGGGACCCCCACATACACATGCAGACACACCCTCACATTCTTTACTAAGAACCCTAAATAGTTTGGTACATTGCTGGCTAAGCAATGGTGATGAGACTGATGATTGTGTTACCAAGTGGCAGAGTACCTATTTCTCCTCCTTGGCTCACCCACCTTGCAATCACGTACAAACAGTCATGGTTGCAGTTTTAGAGATGTCATTGTTTCTGACAATTGGGCTATAGGCATGACCTGATGACATAATGACTAGTGAGTAGAAACAAGTGTAAATATATTATGATCTGAAAATGCCTCTCAGAATGTCATGTCCCTATGTTATTTTAAGTTGAAATGTGATACTTTCCAGCAAATACCAGACTGTTGAGAGGTGTGGCAGACACACTTGGTAAGAAAAACTAGGCATGTCATTCATCAGGCATAACAAGTTAGAATTTTACATTTTATGTGTGGCTTATCAGGGATTACCAAGAACAAATGTCTTCATGGGAGAGATTTGGTTTCAAGATACTGACAGGTACACAGAGACCACGACTAAAGTTTGTTTGACATGCCAGGCACATGTACAGAATAAGACAGCAATAGCCAATCTGATGTCAGAATCATCAGATCAACAATAGTCATAAATTAATGCAACACTGAAAGCATTTTGTCTGTCTGTGAACATCTGTTAATAATCCTTAGAATGACTACAGGTTTCCAACTAAAGACCCAGATACCCAGCTGTTTTGACATCAGTGAATACTGTTCTGCCAGCATCCATAAATAGTATTCTGCCAGGAATGGACAAACTGTTTAGTGCTTTTACTATATTGCATACTTTAATGTGTAACATTAAATGGGTCTAATGATTTTTACCCGATATAAGATTTTAGTAATATAAAAGTAAATCCTATGGTCAAAGGTGAAAATACTCAGTGTGACATTTAATTATATGAAGCACAAAAAAAAGAAAGAAAGAAAGAAGAATAATTGAAATAGAATAAAATACTTAAAAGGAAAAATTGTTATGAAAACCAGGGAAATGAGATAAATCTATTTAAGGTTCAGTGCTTTGTTTTCAAAACATACATAAAAAAAGCTTCTTCAGAACAATCTGCAGTAAAATGTTTCCAATAAATACAATTCACTTTTAAGGCCAGCAAGTCACATTAACACTTCGGCTTACCTGACAAAACAAACATCCTTTGGGATTCAGAAAGAGCCCCAGTGTTCATGTTAAGGGCTGTGGTGAAAGAGCCCTGTTTCCACAGTGCTGTCATTTGTGCTTCAGAGACACATTTACCACAATGGGGAAAGACCTCTTTATCATTTAATTTGAATACCTCTTAATTGCCATTAATTACAGCAAGTACAGATCAGCACTTTTGAGTGTTAACACTGGCAGCTCATGCATCACTGTGGTGGAGGTGCCTCCCATTCACACACACACACACACACACACACACACACACACACACACACACACACACACACACACACATCTGCACACATCATCCCCCACAGTCTCACTCACAGGCACTTACTCATTCACTTGTACATACACACACACACACACACACACACACACACACACACACACACACACAAATATACACATCTGCACACATTGTCCCCCAATTCCCACTCACAGGCACTTAGCCATTCACTTGTACACACATACACACACACACACACACACACACACACACACACACACACACACACACACACACACACCTATATTATGACCCACCCACATAACCCCCCCCACTAATGTGACTTTCCAGGCAGACAAACACTCACACATGCAGCCCCAAAACATAGGCACCACCCAACTCTACCTACCTGCTAAACCTCCTGGCACATACCTCTACCATAAAGGATGAACACAAGCTTTAGGCCATGTTTATTAACATGAGTAGAGAAGGGAAGCTGTGTTAACTTATCCAGACCAGCGAGTCTCTGAAACATTCTGCTGTGGAAATGGTTTACTTCAGGCAGTTATGGAGAAAGCACATAGTTAATAAGCATATGTCTCTCCCCTCAAAAGCCTCATTAGCACTTACTACAGCCTTAGAGACAGCCTACAGTGGTGGTGCAAGTCTTCATCTTCCAAAAATGTGGCAGGAATATCACTAAATCAGAAATGGTTACTGCAAGATATACACAAGCCTTTCTGAATTGGGCCCATTAATTGATCCATTATTTATTTTTATGAATAGTAAAAGTAAATGATTTTAAATTTGTTTCCATATCACAGTTATTAGCTCAGTCTGTAAAGTAGAAAAAGGATCACTCATTCTTCTTACCTATATCAGTAAGTGCCCCCCCAAAAATCAATACTTGACTCTTTCTTATTTACTCTTTTCACAAATGACTTTCACACTGCTGCAAAACAGGCCGCTGTAGTTCAGTAAGCAAATAACACAAGACTTACCTGCACAGCCGGAAACCCTAACAACACTTCATGAAATCACACAACTGTCATTTTCCTGCATTGAAACATGGCTAGATAATGATCAAGTTCTGTTAAATCCC
Organism: Protopterus annectens; assembly: GCF_019279795.1. NCBI lineage: Eukaryota > Metazoa > Chordata > Ceratodontiformes > Protopteridae > Protopterus > Protopterus annectens. The sequence continues at coordinate 349,224,951 of NC_056733.1, read as the reverse complement.
AACAAGACAAAACTTATTCTATTTCTTCCTAACACCGATCTACTGAAAAGCACTTCTTTAAAATCCACTCAGCTGATAATACTAAAACAGAACATGTAACACACATCACACATCTAAGAGTTACAATAGATAACAAATGGAAAGTTGATCAACACATAGTTCAAACAATAAACAAAACACATTAAAAACGTGATTGATATGTAGGGCTAAATCTAGCCTTACTGATACAATATGGAAATACATAGCTATGACGTTTCAGTTATCATCTTTTCTCTATATCTCTCCAATTCTAACCAATCTACAAACATCTCTACTACATAAAATAGAATGGTATTAGAACAAAGGGGCTCTGTTCACAGCTAATCATCACTTTAGAACTCACCACTGACTTTCTCTTAAAGAACACATCTGCTAAGAGCTTACACATTATCTGACAATGTCTCAACTGTTATTAATCCACAAACTTTTTAAACTCCAAAGCTGCCCTGCTCTAAAAACTATTATCCAATTCTATTCTTCAACAGAGACCTACACTCAGCTAAAAAGTCTCTACTTACCATTTACTGTGTTTCACTTTTTTCTAACTGTGCTTCTGAAGTGTGGAATGCTATTTTTCTCCCTCTGAAGCACATTAGCTACACAAAATATTTCAGTCTCAGCTAGAGTTGTATTTATCAGACACTTGTCTTTCCTCCTGCTCATCTCCAGGCTAACCATAAACTAAACATACTATTTCAACCAAAAATAAATACTAGCTCTATCACTTGATTTTTCCATGATTATGACACCATTTATGATTTATATTTATGTTTTCTGTACTTAGATGTTCAAACATCCTAGTCTTCTACATTCCTATATTTTTATCTATCTGCATGTTAATGTCAATGACTTGATGCATTTTCACAATAATTGAATCATATTTGTAAATACATTTATCACCCTATGTAAAGTATGGTCTTTTCATCTAAGCTGAACATTTGTCTTACTCTTTTATCTAAATTGTTCTATTTGTCATACCCTGGGATTCATTAAACTCTGTGCAGGAATAATGTTATTCCTGCATGGAGTGGATCATGCCAGTGCAGCACAGCAGCATGCCTTGCATATTCATGAAGGCATGCTGCTGTATAACCTGCACATGCATGATCCATGAACGACTGCAGGAGGCATTTCCGAGAATTGCTCACACAGTACACATGCCCCCTGCACTCTAGAATTGTCATACAGCAATTCTAAAGCAACTAACAGTGTCCGCGGACACTGTTGTCACAACATAACAGTGTCCGTGGACAAAATACATTAGAATACATACAGAAGCACAGCCCCCCACAATGGTCCAGCACAGATAACGTCCACAGTGGTATGCCAGTGTACATGCTGGCATACCAAATAAGAAGCATGTTCCTGAGAGGAACATGTAAAATAATACCCTCATGTATGATGTAGTTGTCCAGATATCCTACCCTAAGAGGCAGAAAGCAATGTGCATACCCCTAAATTAAATAAAAATAAAGCATGTTTGTTTTTTTTCCATCCCTACTAAAGTGTAAGCATAGTGGAGTGGGTGTGCGTGTCGCACAGCTGTGTATAACATAGATTAAACATCCGAAGGAGCTAAATAGAAATATACATCCAAAGTAGTCAAAGTAAAATAGTGTAGTGGTTAGAGCTTTTGCTTAGCATGCAGTCATTCACAATTCAAGCCCCAGTAGAATCCATTCATTTTTATATGTGAAAACAGCACTAAAAGTATCTTTTTTCATAAATAGGTAGTGAATAATATATATTTGTTAACCAGGGTAGTGTAGCAGGTCCAAATGTGAGGTGTCAGTGTAGTACAGATGTGAAACCCCCCATATAAACACGTGTCCCATATAGTATAGCCACAAAAGAATATAATATAATGAAAGCACATGGGGGGATGTTATGGAAGGGAAACATACATATAAGATGTCATTAAGAAGGAACTGGCCCCACAATCCTGAAAGCCCATAAAATGAAAGCTGAACAATGCTAAATTGTACTCAGCTATGCTTAGCCAGAGTAAGCATTGCTTAAATTTGTATACTTAGCAATAATTAGCTTAGATAAGTGGATTTGCGCACTGGTAAGCAGCGCTTAGCATCTCCCCCTTTAAGCAATGCTTATCTATGCTAAGCAGGTTTGTCTGTTACTTAGCTTAGCTCAGCATATTCAAAATCAGCCTATCAGGGCAAAGGGTGGGAATCCAGCCCTATTTAAATCCCGCAGGCAGGAATACAACCATAACCACTTGTAGATGATCACTGCAGGCACTATGGCTGCTGTTGGTGAAGGTGTGTGATTTTGCATGCAGCTTTGGAGCATTCAGGAGTCCAAGGTCATGGTTGGACTCCTTGTAAAACACCATGAAGGGAGACTGCTGCAGGACCAGTACCAGGGCTTCCAATACAAAGCGGAGGCCTGGGAACATCTCGCAGGTGACCTCACCAGTGCTACTGCTATACCTTGGACTGGTGAGGAAGTCCGGCACCATTATGCTGACCTGAAACATAGAAAGAAGAACCTCTTGGACCAGTGGATCCCAGACGCTCGAGCATAGAATGTCCCAGCAGTGTGTAAGTATCAGTATCAAATATTGTGTGACAAAGTCCAGCCTAATTATGAGATAGATAGTGATGCATAAATGTTTCTCTATCTCCTGTACAGCTGCAGATGAGAGAGCTGTGAATGTGGATGCCCACACCAGCAGGCTGTTGAGGCTGTGACGAGAGGCTGGTGAGTACAAATCTAGCTTGTAGTAGTCATGGAAAATAAATAGAAAGGCTGCCAGTAGTTAGAAATGTGTATTGTTTGTATTGAATAAATGAGACATTAGCAGAGTGATACCGATGTACAAGATATATATCAATGAAAGTGTCAGTACCTGTCAATAAAAATCAAAACCCCACACTGTTGTGTTTGCTTTGTTATGTGGTAGTATGAATCTGAATGCGTTCTGCACAGAAACTATGGCTCTGACAGCATTAATTAATTGAGGCTCATCTGACAAAGATTGTGAAGTTGTAAAACAGAATAACTATAACAAATGTTCCATGCACCAAGATCTGATCCCTGAATAGTAATGTTGTATAAACCATTGTTTTCCATACTATAATATGTGAAGGTATGAATACACAGTATAACAACTATCTGCCGTGCATGAATGTCAGAATTACAAAGCAGATTGTCCAAACAAGAGAGTATTATGCAGAAAACAGTCAAGAAAGAAACAACAGTTCCCCAATAGCTCATCATAATGAAACAAACTTGTGATACCATTTTTGCGCAAACAGGTACGGTTCGAATCCCAGGACTGGTATTAAGCTGTATGCATAATCTCACCCAAGAATATGTGAATGTGTGTAGAAACGGTCAGGTATTGTTAATAGAAATTTCTTCCACAGGTCCATCAGGTAAGAAAAGGTATAAATGAGCCATATGAAGGCTGTAATTATACACTGTGTACAATACCCACTGTCCAACCCCAAGGCTGCAAATGACAGCAAGATAAGTACATACACCAAGTAGTCTCCTCCAAGAAATGTCCCTCAAGTGTCACGCTGTCATAACTAGTGGTCAGTGGTGCCAACACCCAGGGTGACCAACAGAAATCAAGGTGGAATATGGCAGTAGCACACATGTACACCCCCCACACACACACACACACACACACACACACAGTATGAGTGCACTTATGTAACCTTGACTATGTGAGTATGGATAGAAACAGTCAGGTAGTGTTAACAGTAATTTCCTCCACAGGTCTGCTAGGTAAGAAAAGGTATAAATGATCTGTAAGAAGGCTGTAATTATACACTGTGTACAAACATACCACTTCCCAACCCAAGGCCATAGGTCGATGTAAAGTGAGGTTATACCTGGAGAGTAATAATTAGAGCAATGATCATTAAAGGTGTGAGCAATTGGAGCCTATACAGTTGTTAATTGACATCTCTCTCTCTCTCCCACCCTATCTGCCCCAATAATCTAATAACATAAATCAACGGGTATGTTTTTCACCAAACCTACTGTTGAGACATGTGTTCTATTGTTCTACAAATATTTAAACATTTGATTATTAATGTTCCCTGTTCAAATACTATCATTGGTGGCCTGTTGCTTTCAATGTATCCTGCATGCCATTATAATGTCCACTGTGATTCTATATATGCATGTGTTCTGTTTGCTATACAACTGCTTCAAATCTATTGTTTTGGGTTAATGGGAACATCCATGCATGATGTTATAACTAATCCTGAAATGTGTTGTTCATGACTAACCAACATATGTTGTAAAACCTCAACACCATAGCATGTCTGGGAAGGCCGAACCCAGTGGATCCTCCTGTCCTGCCTCAACTGGCTATGGCACTGGACCCCAGCATATCTGGGACCCAACCCAGAGCCTCCTCATGAGCTGGTCCTGCACCACCTTTGGGTGGAACCTTTTAAGGGGTTGGGGCCTGCCCCCCCCCCCAGAGCAGGCACAGACATCACACCATCACCCATTGTCAGGTCCGGGGACTGGTACGTAGCAAGCTTTGAAAAGAGTTTGGAGATCAGATACTCCAGCTTGAGGGCAGCATGGCACATCTTGAGGGTCAGCCTGCCTCTCCTGCTCAACACCCAGCACAGCCACCTTTGGGGCCGTGAAGGTGCAGTGGTGACTGCCCATGGGTGGGGACCTCTGTCCCACTCTATCCATTTTGGGGCTCGTGGGTGTCCAATTCCCAACCACCCTCCCCATCTAAGGTATTTACCCCTCCCCACATGTGTCATATACCACCCCTGTCTGCTGTCTTGTCTGTCTTGTCTGTCTTCCTACCCAACCTACCTCCCCAAATATACTTACTATTATTCCCCAACATCCCACTCTCACCTTATAAAAATAAAAAAGGGCAATCTTTTCCCACAAAAAAGTCACCCCATACATAGTAGTCCATTTTGCACATGTTCACTGGACACATGTAATCTGGTCTAATTGGCTTAACAACACATTACTGTTGTCCTCACCCCTCTCTCAGGGGGTTGAGTGTCCAAATTCAACTCCTACTTCTGTACAAATGCACAGCTGTTGCTGTATCAGAAATGGACTGCTATGGACCTTCCCTACACCTGTTCTGCACATCCCTAGCTATCTTTCGTATTGTTTTTCCCTCTGTGTGCCCCCTTTGTCACCACTTTCCTATTACCCCTTTTTTCTTTTCTTTTATAGAAATTAGCATGGAGGTAAGTGGGAGTAAGCAGCAATAAGCAGCGGTAAGCGAGTTAGCATGATGTTAAGCAATGCCTACATAGATTAAGCAGTTTCCCATTTAACCGTGTGTTGGCATTGCTTACCATCGCGCAAACCCGCTTAAAACTGCCTTAATCACCCTGTCTCCATCGGCCACTGTTCTGCTCAGCAACAAAATAATCATCACTGCCAAATCTTGGACCCAGGACCCCATACTCCATAGTCAGAGAAATTTACCACTACACTATCTGAGCTGAAATAATGAAGGGTCTTTTTTCAAATATATCATTCAGTACAGGTATAAAATAGTAGGGAGCAAACATTGTGGAATCAGTCATGTTTAGCATATATAAATGTACACAGATAGATGTGTATGGTGATAGATAAATATTAAAAAGTATATATGTCAGATATATGGAGCTATACATATAAAACAAATATGTATAGTATATATACATCATTTCATTATATAAACATATGTATAGATATCAAAAGAATATATGTATATATATATATATATATATATATATATATACATATATATCAATATAGACATATCAAAAGATATTCTATCATATCTATATATATATATATATATATATATATATATATATATATATATATATATATATATATACACTCACAACATGTAGTGGAGTCATGCCCAGCACCATACCTCTACACCTCTTAGTGCAATAATTCTGGACACAGGCTGTCAAAATGGGGGGACAATGGTCCAAGAACAGGGACATAATGTTAAGTACTGCAGTCACAAATGTAGAATGATGATACAGTAATAGGGTTTGTGTTAGCAGACATGTTCAGAAGGATGTGAGTTCTGAAACTGAAATGTATGTCATTATTTACAGACAGAAAGACTCACATCATCACAGTGATTTACCACAGAAATTAAACTAATGGTTCTGTGGAACAGAACATACATATGAGCAATAATACTGGACAGTCTGAAACAATCTGGCCAGTCGAGAGGCATGCTTAGAACCCCTTAGTGCAACAAATCTGGACCAAGCCTGACCATGGGGGAGGGTGTAAAGCCATGAAACTGGGAACATATCCCAAATACTGGATGGACCAGATAATGTGACACAGTTGATACAGTAACACTCTCCTGTCTGTTGTACCATATATTTAGTGAAATAGCCCAAGTCCTAAACCAAATTACTCCCCACTACTCACTGACATAAATCTTCACATCATCCCACTGATGTGTCAGACATACACAACACGTATGTGGGCCAGGCAGCAGTACATCTGATAAATATAGGGACATAACATCACAGTAGGGAAAATATACTGAGGTGCTAGGCATGTCACCAAGTACTGTCTAAACTACAGGCAGACTGACACAACACAAACCCAGTTTTACTATGGGGGAATACACATTTAATTGCAAATATATTAGGCACTACAGGGATGTAACAGCACTGGCCAAGAGACATCAGTGTGAAAGTGCATACCCAGAACCAATCTCACCACATTCAAAGTGACATACTGGTAAGCCATGGGAAGAGTAGAGTATATGGACTGTGTGAACAAAATCATCAGCATGTTTGCCACTCATGCACTAGCCCTATATATACTGGCCCAATTCACAGTGTAGTCTGATGCCTGATTGTGGTATGGGACATGTCTCAGTATGCTCCTACAAACATATACAGCTGATAGAGCACCAGAAGCTGGAGCAGCATGCAAAGTCAGATAGAAAAGGACCCTCAACACTTACATCTACCCCTGCTACACAGGCCAAATAACACATTCACAATACAATGCTAGACAGTCCTGACAGTCTGTCAACAATTGCCAGAAATGCACAGTCCTCTCAACTGTATAGAGTCTCACAGAATATTCAGGCTTCATCCTCATATATAAGGCCTTCTACACGTAACATGTCTGGCAGTCTGATACATCACTGGGATGATATCTGGACTGGAATGAAGTCACCATATAATGATATACTATACTTATACACCTCTTACAACATGGCATCTGGACAAAGCCTGACATACTTGGGGGCAGAGGCCCAAACACAGGGGAATTATTGACATATTGCTGTCATAAACTGAGAAAGTTGCTGGTGTAACAGGGTTGTTGTAACATATCTGTTCTGATGGATATGAAGTCAGAAACACACATGGATGTTACCATTTACTGACTGAAATCCTCAGAGTATGCTACTGAATTTCCAAGGCCAAAAAATGTGTGAGTAACACATCAAAATATAAGAGTCCAAACTCTGGCCAGTCTGTGGATAGCCTTACAGCTGAGAGTTTTGTCAACCACATAATGCTATCAGATGTAAATTCATGCAGAGCAGCCATATCTACACAAACCCTGTCAAACTAGCATTACTTCAACAGTATAATGGCAATACTTACATTCTGTCCCTATGTCTGGCACATTCTCCCCCAGTTTGTTGGGCTGTTTCCACAGTGTTTGTTGTAAGAGGTATTCCCAACTGCACTCTGTGATGCTGTTCGTCACACACCTCCATGACGTACTCCTCCCAGGCAAAGAAAAGGGGCAATGCCCACATGAAGTACTCAGTTATAGGAGTGTGTTTCCATGCTATTGGGTATGGGAATAATACCACAGCTGTTTCACATGGAATCAGCAAGTGGGGGACTCCAATTGGTGCACAGGCCATCGGCTGGTCATGAGCATTACCTGTTAAAGGCAAGATGCTGCCTATACAAAACAGATGTATATCCTACATCTGTCTCAGAGACAAAGAGCGAGAGAGAGAGAGACACACACACACACACACACACACACACACACACACACACACACACACACACACACACACAAACAGACAGACTCACACACACACACACACAGACAGACTGACACACACACACACACACACACACACACACACACACACACACACACACACACACACACACACACACACACACAAACACACACACACACACACACACACTAAGACTGATGGAGTATACCGACTGAACTGAAAATAAAAAAAAAAACACACCTATGCCAAACAATTAAGCCTGTAATGAAATATAGTAGGGGGCATGTAAATGTGGAAAGTAGGAAGTTCAAACAATATTATGTCTCAACAACACATGCTGTACTGATATGTTGCTGAGCAGAATCTATAGCCATAGAAACTGTCTGTCTGCAGTGACATAGAGCAGAGCTCAAGGTCCTGAGTCACCCCAGGAAAGGATGGCTCACATATGAGCACTACTGAAGTGTCTGTTGCACAATAATGACACTGCTAGGCCACACCCAGTGCAAATCATGCCATCAGTAATTCTGCTACGTTCAGCTCTGACTTGTGCCCCTTTTTTCTATGCCAATGTCTCCAGCCCATATAACATAGCTGGTCTCATTACCGTCTTGTAGACCTTCCCTATCACTCTTAATGGTACTTGTCTGTCACAAATTACACATGATACTCTTTCCCACCACTCACATCCTGCCCATATTCACATTTTCACCTCTTCTCCACACTCGCCATTACTCTGAGCTGTTGTTCCCAAGTATTTACAACTATCCACCTTTGAAAACTGTACTCCCTGCATCCTCACCATTCCTCCATCTTTCCTCGAATTCACACAAATATATTCCATCTTAGTCCTGCTGACCATCATTCCTCCCCTCTCTAGATCATACCTCCAATTCTCCAGGGTCTCCTCAACCTGTTCCCTACTTTCACTACAGACCACAATGTCATCTGCAAACAGCACAATCTAGGGGGACTCCTGCCTGATCATGTCTGCCAACCTGTCCATTGCTATTGCAAATAAGAAAGGGCTCATAGGTGATCCCTGATGTACTCCCACCTCCACTTTAAACACACCTGTCACTCCCAATGCAGAACTCACTGTTGTCACACTAGAATTGTACATATCCTGTAGCATTCTAATGGATTCCTCCGCCACTATTGACCACCTCATACAATACCACAACTCCTCTGTAAGTATCCTGTCATATGCTGTCTCTATGTCCACAAAGACACAACGCAGTTACTTCTGTCCTTCTCTGTATGTCCTCATCAATATTCTCAGAGCAAACATTGCATCTGTACTGCTCTTTCCTGGCATGAAACCATGCTGCTGACCAATAATCTTCACCTCCCTTCTTAGCCTAGCTTACACCACCCTTTACCATTATCTCATGCTGTGACTGATCGGTGTTATCCCTCTGTAGTTACTACAGCTCAGCACACCACCCTTATTTTCATAATCAGTACCCAAACACATTTTATCCAGTCCTCACGCATCCTCTCACTTTCCTAGATTACAGTAAATAATCTGGTTAAAAACACCACTGCAATTTGTTCTAAATACATCCATGCTTCCACAGGTATGTCATCTGGACCAATAATCTTTCCATTCTTAAACCTCTTTATAGCTATCCTTACTTCCCCCTTGATAATCTGTTGCACATATTGAGTCACCATAACCACATCATCCAACCTTCTCACTCTCTCATTCTCTTCATTCAACAGCCCATCAAAGTACTGTTTCCACCTGCTTGAAACACTCTCCTTGCTAGTGAGTTCAATTCCACCATTATCCTTTCTCAGCCTTATCTGCTGCACAGCCTTCCAAGCTACATGCCTCTGTCAAGCCAATTGGCACAGGTCCTATTCTCCATCCATGGTGTCCAGACTTACATACAACCCTTCAGATGCCCCATCCTCAGCCTTTGCCACCACTGTCTTTGCCATGCACCCCATCTCCCTATACACCTGCCTACTTTCTTCATCTGCCTGACAATCCCACTTCTCCTTGTCCAGCAGGGACGCACATGCAATCAGGTCAGGCAGAGAGCAACAGACCTGATACGTCGTGCCTGGCAAAGGGCTGCTGCTGTAGCGAGGGACTTTACTGTCACAGGTGATGGGCCAGCTGCAAAGGCCCCATTTATGGCAACAGAGGAGTTCCTTGCCAAACCTGGGGTAGTCCACACACAAACTCAAACATGGGAAACAGCAGTTGTGTAGCTGGGTGGCACCCAGGCAACAGGCGAGGAGCATCCAGGTAAGGCCAAAAGGCACATCAATGTAATGAGGTGGCATTTAAACTGTCTTCTACAGAGTCTCCAGATGCATATGTCAGTGTAAAATGGATTAGTGAGTGGGGTGTAGTAATGCACACAAGTGCACATCTATGGTGAAGGACAGCAAATTGTGTAATATCATAGTGTGTACTGTACCTGTGCAGAAACTTAGCGTTCATCTTGTACCGGTGCCTAATGTGAATCTGCTGACAATGCCTCTCCCTCACAACTACATAGGTCCCTCTGGTCTGCACATGGGACAACAGCCTGAAGCCAGTAAGTATGGGGTTTCCCTGTTGTGGCTCACCAGTACCTCAGGCATGCTAACATTAATGTATGTAACCATGCACACAACTGTTACATTCAGCCATTTAGCAATATCAGCATGTTCACCTGTGGTGTTGTTTACTGCATTGCATCACGGTGGTCATGACAGGGGCCTATTTGCAGGAAATGTGACATATCTGTAGCATACCTCACAACCTGTCATTGCAGGACACATGGACAAAGACTGACAAAATGGGGGAACAGAGTCCCAAAACTAGGGTCATATTGTAGAAATGAGTGGTATACAGCGCATATAAATGGTGTACACACCTGTTAGAATGCCAGGTATGTGTGATATACAAAAATGACAGCACAATAGACAAGTTCAAAATACTGCCAACTTTTCTTGTGACCTATAACCTGTACAATTCAATTGTAAAACAAACAAATCTGTTAGGGGAACAATAATGGCACATAACAATAGTACAACAACTTAGATGCATATGTGTGCACAGGCTGAAGCTAGTACTGTGTTGAGGCAGCTTTTGATATAACTTCAGCAATACAGCTTACTGAGTACACAACAGCCATCAATTACAGAGACTCTTTGATTAACAGCAACTAACAGTCAGCTGTTCTACATGGATTATCCTAGCATATACCCAGTTGCTGCTATAGCAACAGCCATGTTTCACACAGAGCTGACGAAACTGGTAAGGAACCACATGTTTGAGATGTATCAGCCTGGAGAAGAGTACTAACACATTTCCACAGCATTGCACATACCATGGAACACAGTGCAGACAATCATCAAAAGGTGGTTGAAATATGGGGCTACAGTGACATTGTGAAGGAGTGGACATCCCACCAAAGTCTATGAGACTACAAGACCAAAACTGGCCAGGGAGGCTGCCAGGAGCCCAACAGCAACAGTGAAGGAGTAGCAGGAATCTCCAGCAAGTACTGGGTGTGTACTACACATCACAACAACCTTCCATGGTCTTCATATGTCCTGCCTATAGGGTAGGGTTGGAAGATGGCAGAAGTTCCTCACACCAAACAATATCCAGGCCTGGTAAAAGTCTAAAAACAATACATCAGGTCTCCAAAAAGCAAGTGGGAAATTGTGTTATGGTAATATGGGACCACGGTTGCACTCTTTGGCTACAAGTCTGACAGGCATGTTTGGCGCAATATCACCACAACAACACCACCCCCACAGTGAAGCATGGTGATGGTAGTGCCCTGCTTTGGGGTTGCTGTTCACAAGCTGGGACTGGGGCTGTAGCCAAGTTAGCAGGGATTATGAACAGTTCCAAACACTGGTCCCTTGTGACTCCAAAATGTTCTGGTGTCTGCCACATAGCTGTGGATGGTGAGGAATTCCACCTTTCCACACAACAATGACCCAAACCATACAACCATATCAACGAAAGGATGGCTTCACCAGAACACATCAACATTCTGCACTGGCCAAGTCAGAGTTCACACCTACATCCAATAGGATATATGCAGGGTGACCTGAAGAGGGCAGTGCACAGGGGATGCCCTTGCAATCTAACATAGTTGGAGGTGTTTTGCAAGGGAGAGTGTGCAAACATTGGCAAGTCAAGGTGTGCCATGATGATAGATACCTTCCCAAGAGGACTGCATGCTGTGATTTAAATCAGACATTGATTTAATAGGGTATTACTTTAAGGGTGTGCACACTCATGCAACCAGCCTATTGTACCTATTTCAGTTACCAGATGTTACCTGTAACTGATATGTATGTTTTTCAGGTGGATTGCACAGGCTGTATGCCATGTGGAATTATGCTAATGTTATGACCTGATTTCTTTGGTCTCATGTGATATATCATGAAAACCTGGCATGTTAACAGGTGTATGTACACTTACAATATCCACTGGATGCTTGGGAAGTTGTTTGAGTAACCAGCTTTGTTTTAAAATACATGTATTGCAGGTTATACAGTTTTCACCTCCAATAAGGACATTACTTAGTGGCACCAATCCACAGGCCAACCCAGTAATGTATCAGACAAACACAGGAGTTATGAGGAACAGACCAGACATATGAGCTACAAATGTAGACATTCAGCAAAATGCTGTACAGTTGTGGGGTATGTTCTGTAGGAGTTGCCACAGTGCTATACAGGTGAACAGCAATAGTTTACATGGGTACAGTGTGTGCTAGGTGAAGGACTATCAGCTGCTAACACCACTCACATATCCAAGAGGTGTATATTAGTAGTAATGGTAATTGGAAAGGACTGCACTGCATGATGCTGAGGGTACGTCCAGAGTGTGTATGTTATCATCTGACTGTGTGTCGTGAATGCCTCCAGTTGGCTAATGTGAGGTCTGTGTAATGCCTTTGATGCACCTCACCTGTGTGTGTGTGTGTGTGTGTGTGTGTGTGTGTGTGTGTGTGTGTGTGTGTGCACACACGCGCGCATGTGTGTCTGTGTGTGGGTGTGTGTAGCAGCATACTTTTTAGTGTCAGTAGTAATTTACATATGTTGTTTTCCCTCCCAGGTGGACATGGTGGCTGTGGTCCCTCTTGCTCTGATACTGATGTCAGTGTCTCTGCAGAATCTGACCATGATGATACTTATATTGAGGCACAGTTGTGGTTATCAGGGGCTGATACTGTGCTATCAGTTGGTATCCCCCTATTGTAAACCCCATTCCCACACACAGTCACAATGCCCAGACATACCCCGTCACCAGTGGCCACAGATAATGAACAGTTGGTGGGTGGTGGCATGGAACAGGTTACTGTGGTGACTATGGCAAGTGCGGGTGCAGGCACTAGCCATAGACAGAGTGATGGAGAGGTCCCATACAGGCAGATGGGCAGGGGTGCTTGGAGGAGGATTTCAGCCCATCAAGCCCCTGTTGCAAATGCCATGGCAGCAGTCACCAGATGCATGTTTCAGGCTGTCATGAGGGCACAGTCATGTGATGAATGTAATACCAGACATATACACAGGGTCATGGATGAGCATGTCCCTGGTGTCTGTGGCAATATGAACTCACTGCAGCCATCTGTAAGCATACTGGGGTCATGGATAGATGGTGGGGGGAGACCTTGGCACTCCTCGACTGTGGAATATCTGTGCTTGAGTGTTTAGTGGATGCTGGCCAGCAGCCATGTGGCTGTAGGGCAGCACCATGATCAGCTGAGAGTCTATGTGGCCATGCACCATCACATTCCTATGCTAGCAGTAACACCAGCACTACTGATGGGGGTGTGCTGTCCACGCCATGATGCAGCAGGCCATGGGCACGTGATCCTGGCCAGTCACAACAGGGATGTGGATCCAGCAGGCAGCAGTCACCATCGGGGAGTAGTACTGCATCTGGACTCAGCCCTGGTGGTGCTGGTGATACCCTCAGCAGGCACAGTTTCCATGTCTGTGGCCAGAGATGGTGTACACCCTGCCATGTATTGCCCACAGCTGTCCAAAATACCCCTGTGTAGGGCACCCACATGGCATGACAGTGTTCATACAAACACACACACATCACCATCAGAAAAGTCACCTCCGCGCACACACACACAAACAGACACATACACACAGACACACACATACACACACACACACACACACACACACACACACACACACACACACACACACACGCACACACCACCCCTGCACTGCCCATTTAATGAACACCCCCCAAACATACACACACGATGTCAACCATGTGGCCCAGCCTAGGTTTCTGGCAAACCTACACAACATCATGTGCATATGATGATACTTGTGCCACATCCATGCCATCCATACCATCGATGTAGGGACATGCATATATGGGTCTGATGCACAGGATGACTTTAGTAGAGTGTAGCTATTTAATGCTGTGTAAGGTGCTGTCATCTGGCATTTGTAATGGGTACACATCAGAGTGTGTGTGTACCTTTTCAGAAATGATGCATTATTGGTCTAAGTAACACTAAGCAAATGTGTTCTCACATGCTGTACTCTGTTTGTGTTCCAGGTGTCTGTGTGTCAGCAGGATGTGGCCCTGCAGATATCACCAAGAAGGGGTATGGCAGTGTAGTAGCACATCGACCATGTCATTGTTGGGGCACAGCTGTATCTGCACACATTTCCCAGGTCTGTGTAACAGTTCTTGCATGTCCCTCACAGCTTATAGGTCTGAGGGGTTGTATCTCAGTCTATGGTGGTTGACATCAGCTCTAGTATAGTAGAAATGGTAAGTGTGGTGGGTGGAACACACCTCAGATTGCTAATGCCCTCAACCCCAGAGGTTATTGTGTCGACCAACACACAGAAAATACTGTTCACACACACACACACACACACACACACACACACACACACACACACACACACACACACACACATGCATGCACAGGATTACAGATGCAAGTGTTGTGCTTGGAACCCCCTACCCATCAAGTTGTGGTACCACACTATTATGTGGTTATTGCAGGTGGCACAGGACTACTACTGTGAAGACTGTTACAAGGTACCTGTAAGGTGAATAACATCACATGGCCTTGTTGGATATGGCAAAGGTGGCTGTACTGGGTGTGAGAGTACTCATAATAGTGTCACATACAAGTCTACACACTCACAACCACTGCTATACACACCAATGTGCACACACACACACACACACACACACACACACACACACACACGCACGCACACACACACACACACACACACACACACACACACACACACACACACACACACACACACACACACACACACACACACACACACACACACACACACACCTTGCCAGTACTGACATTAGCAGACCAACCTATCTTGTCATTCATGCCATACTATTCCATACTGTTGCACAGGGCTTATAGGGCTGAAGAGTGTCTACAGATACTACTATGGTTGATGGGAACAGCAGACCTCATACAGTAGACTTAGGAATGTATACTGTGTGTACCATGGAATAAAATATGAATCCATGCCCATCCAGTGGATGTCACTTGCACACAAACACACAAGATACTCTTTTCTCATAGACATTTGTTAGGACTGAGATTAGAATCCCTACCTATCTATTTATTGTTGCTATATTGTTACTTATTTATCGTACGTGCGATGGAGGTTTTGGGGTGACACTTGTCGAAAGGTACTTTTAAGGTGAGGGACACCACCGGGCCTTGCAAATTATGACAATGAGTGATGTACTGGGTGAGAGAGGCCACAAAATACTGTAAACTACACATATACACACTTGCACACAATAATGCACACACACACATTTTCCAGTACTCATATTAGAACCTTTAGCTATGTGGTTATTGGTATTATAGTGTTATGCAGTTACCGCACACACCTCAGAGCTTATAGGTTGTGGAGTGAAGGTACCTATACAGTGAATAACATCTACAGTACTTATAAGGTATGGCAATGGTAGTTGTACTGGGTGAGACGGGCCACCAACTACTCTCACCCACATGTTTACACACTCACAAACACTTCCAGACACACTAATACACATACACATTTTGACAGTACTGAGAGTCATAGGTGTGTACATGGCAAATGGCCATGGAGGCTTTACAAGCTTAGGCCATGGGAATACACTGGCATCATGCCCCCTGATGATTCTCCCCAGTGTGTCTACTGAGTATAGTCACTGGAGTGATCCCCAGGGTGAGTATTCTATTCCCCATCAACTCCTCCTGATTTCTCTTGAAGGGGGCCAGTGATGTGCTCAGCTTGACATGTATTTGGCATCTATTCCATAGTGGGACCAGTCTCTGGGTTGTGAACCTGTCCCTCCAGCATGTCCTGTTGATTGTGAGGATGGGGTTGAGGTATCTGGGTCATGTTGCATGGACAGACTGGTTTCCTCAGATGTAGCATTCCTGGCAGGGTTGGGTTAGACATGGCAGTGTATGTCAGGCAAAGATTGCACCTACGTAGCCAATATGAGACAGAGATTCATTGCAGTTGTTGGAGTCTGTCCATATGGGGCTAGTGTGTAGTACCTAAGATCCTTTTTGTGAGGTACATTTGCAGCTTCTCCTGTTGTTGCTGGTGTCCAGTGGGCTGCATGGCAAATGGGCCATAGTACACATTGATTGGCCTACTGAGGGGAGTGCACAGGAAAACATTGTCCTTTTACTTCCCGGATTCAACACCCTGAGTCAGGAGAAGTGACACATGGTAGGACTTTTGGAAGATAGTGGCACTGTGGTGGTCACCATAGAGCTCACTGTCAACCTGTGTTCCCAGTTCTGTTATACAAACATCAGTGTTCAGTGGACTACCATCAATGTATTATTTTATGGTAACCATGTTGTACCCAAAGGGGATGGCGGCACATCATCTGGCATTGAGCTTATGTCCAGGATTCTGACAACAGTCATAGGTCTTGGAGAGGTCTTTGTGAAGGATGTCAAAGTCATGTGGGGAGGTAATAATAGCACCCACCTTGTAGTCATCTGCAAACATTGTCAGCCAGGGTGCCTTTGTATTGGGCTGGTCCTCAGAGGTGTGGATCCCAAACATGAGAGAACCCAGGTCCACAACATGTTGGACTCCACTCGTGACTGTTCAGCAGTTTGACATGGAGTCGGCTGCTTTCACACTGTGGGTTCTATCTGTGAGCCAGTTTGCAGGCCACCTATTGATGTAGTGGTGACTGCCTACCTGAGTATGTTTGTGTATGATTCCTGAGCGGGGAATTGATAGCCAAGGATTAGATGGGCAGCCTATCTTGTTATCTATTCCATACTGTCATGTAGTTAGTGCACATGGCATAATGCTTATAGGGCTGCAGAGTGTCTACAGGTCCCTCGACAGTGGATGACAACTGTGGGCCTTGTAATGTAGACACTGGGACAGTGGGCAACAGCAAAAAGTAGCAAAACACACCCCCAATGGATACGGTTCTCACACAAGCAACACACCCAGCCCACCCAGACAGGACACTGTTCACACTCACATGGATTGAGATTAGAACCCCTACTTATCAATTTATTGCTACTACAGTGTTATACATTTACCGCACATGCCATGGAGCTTACAAGGTGAAGGTTGTCCAAAGGTACTTCTAAGGTGAGGAACATCACCAGCCCTTGTAAAGTATGGCAATGGGTGATGCACTGGGTGAGAGAGGCCACAAAATACTTTATATTACATATGTACACACATTTGCCAGAACTGGGATTAGAACTCCTGCCTAATTAGTTAATTGTACTACAGTGTTACACCATTATCGTACACACCACAGGGCTTATGGGGCAGAGGCCTGACGAAAGGGACTTCTAAGATGACTGATGTCTGCAGGTCTGCTAAAGTAGGGAAAGGGGAAATGTACTGGATTTAAATAGCCCCAAAAGCTTTAATTTGTAAACACACAATTTTATATTTGTCAGGACTGAAGTTAGAACTCCCACCTAGCTAGTTATGTGTACTTACAGTATTACACATTTATCACACACAGCACAAAGATTATGGGATTGAGGTCTGACGAAAGGAACTTCTAAGGTGACTGATATCTGCAGGTCTGCTAAAGTAGGGAAAGGGAAAGTGCATTGGGTTTGAATGGACCCAAAAGCTTTAATTTGTAAACACACACACACACACACACACACACACACACACACACACACACACACACACACACACACACACACACACACACACACACACACACACACACACACACACATTTACATTTGCCAGGAATGAGATTAGAACTCCTACCTAAATAGTTATTTTTACTATAGGGTCACACCGTTATCGCACACACTACAGAACTTATGGGGTTCAGGCTTGATGAAAGAGACTTCTATGGTTACAGACATCTTCAGGACTGCTAAAGTAGGGCAATGGGAAGTGCACGGGGTGGGGAAGGCCTGTTCATTCCTAGATCCTATACACTGGGTGGGGAAGGCCTGTTTATTCCTAGATCCTACTAATATTTATCTAAGTGTATGAGTATGCTCAGTGTGGCCTTCTATAGTACAAGTGGGACTCCATTCCAGGGATTGTTGTACTCCAGTCCAGTTTGTTTTGTGCTACAGCAATACCTCTCAACCTGTTGGTGCAGGATATCTGGAGATAGCTGTTCAAAATGGGGAGACAGTGGGCCATACAGTGATGGTGAGTATTTCTCTCAGTAATGTATGGGATGCTAGGGTTACAGGGCTTGTTTTAGCAGACATCTGACATATATGCCACTTGACACTGTTATGTATTGTTTCAGTACCTTGTGACATACCTTCTCAGGTCATCACAGTGATTTACCAGAGGAATACAGGATGGATGATGTGCACATCAACATTATGAGCCAAATGCTATGCATTCTTGCACAATACAGCCTGTTAAGAGGTGTGCCTATGAGCAATTGACTGATGAAGCTGTGGTAATGGTCCAGCACCTTGGTGATATATTACAATGGTGGACTCTCTGTGCATTTCTGTTCTGCTGGTCTGATTTCCAGTCCACGGTTGGGTAATATAAGTCTGACAGGATCAGAGTGACAGCTAGTCTCCGGATAGATTTGTAAGGGATAAGATGTGTGTGGGGATGTCCTGGGTCAGATATGTTTGCCTATAGCTGCCAGTACTTTGCATAGGGGTCTTCTCAAAGGTTAACTGCACTTGGAGGGTCTTGTGTGTGTGCCAGACTGTTTGACCAGCCTGTAGGTGTGTGTGTGTCTGACATATATGTATGTCCCACCTCAATTTGCTTGGATGGCCACATGTTGTGGTCAGAATGTTGCACAGGATGAGTGATCAGGGAAGAGTTTGTTACTTCCCATGGCTGTGGGCCAGGGTTCTGCGGGTGCAGACATGTCACCATCTTCCAGGGTTAGGACTGTCTGCAATGAGTACATTCCCATGTTTAGACTCCTAGCCCTGCCTGTCGACTGTTCAGAGTATCACAGAATGTCCACATTCATGACTCATATATCTTGTTTGTTACCCAAAAGTTTGGGGTTTTCAAGGAAAAGTGTTTTACAAGTCACTCAGGGTTGAGGTCATATATTACTGACAGTTGACATTGCAGTTTCAGACTTTGTACCCATCAGACATTCCATGCTACTACAATAATTCCATCAACTTTATAACATTATTAGAGCAGTATTTCAAAGATGTCCTTCTCTTTGGACCTTTAACACCCCATTATTCATGGCTTTGTTCAGATTTCCAGCTCTCTGACACTGGCAGATTTTTTCCTAGAAGTTAGCAGCATGGCCTTTCTTTGCATTTTATAGACTGTGTTATGTTGGCGTTATGGACCCCATGACACTCCCTAACAGGGCACTGTGGGTGAGGCATGGGCATTTGCCACAGGCCTGTAGGCTAGGTGTGACAGATGCAGGCCATCTGTAGCAAGGCAGTGCATTCTGATGATCATATGTTCCCAGGCTGCCGACAGTAGACAACCCTGGGATGGCACCAGTAAGTTGACTGTGGGTGTTACTGACAATTGCTTTCTGTTTGTGTTGCGCCATCACTCTAGTTGACAACTGGATGCTGCTTAAGGCTAGGGATATGTTACTGCATTTCTATGGAACTAAGGAGGTGACGCATCTGTACACAATACACATTTGCAGAGACTGTGCTGTTATTGCTTAACATTTTGGTCCCATTTAGCATAGTGGTGTGCCCTATCTTTGAGACTACAGGCATAACAGTATCGAACGCAGGTCAGATTGTTCTGGCATAAAAACATTTGTAGTTTCAGACTTCTTACCTTTCAAAGTCATACTGGCACTGCCAGACCTGCTGTGGTATCACTGTGTAAAAGTCTATAGGTGGGGATTTCATGGATGTCGCCATGTGGGCCTTTGCCAGAAATTTCTGTATGGCTTTCTACAGCTGATCTGCTGGATGAGGCTGGGGGTGGGTATGGGACTCCCACTTTGGCATCCATGCATATGACCTATGACCCCCCAGTTATTTGGCTCACCACATATACTGCAGTGGTATTTGCCAACTAGGGTGGTACTGCATAGTGTGGGTAGGTCAGTACTGGAAATACACTTCCTGTTGTCGCACAGAGCTATCAGTTGTCTGTTGCTATCCCAGTAAGCCACCCCATTCCCTTCATGCTTGAAGCAATACCACAGTAATGCTATCAGAACATTCCACTCCATTAATTTATTTTGTTAAGGAGACTGACTTGCCTTGTGTCTGAGGCTGTTGTGAGGATGGTGCTTGAGGGCTGACTATGTCAGATGCATGCAATACACTGCCTATACATGGTAAGGTACAGGTGGTGTGATATTTAGCATCCATCTTACTGTGTGTGTGAGTCAGGGAGAGAGAGAGAGAGAGAGCAAGCCCTCTGGCCCTACAGTGTCAGTGTATGTGCTATGCATTGCCTCTTTGCCAAGGACAGAGCATACTGGGCACACCTCCATATGCCTACAGGGGCAGGCTCAGGATGTTCATCCACCGAGTCCCTTTGTGCATGTGGAGAACTTGGCAATGGTGGGGGGCTGTGTGGCCCTTCCCCATTTTGTTCCTGCTGCAGCTGTTTCCACAGGATCATGTTGTGCAGCATGGCACATACTAGGAACATGTGTGCACATGTGGCTGGAGAGTACTGCAAAGCTCCACCGGATATGTCGAGGCAGCAGAACCGTGACTTGAGCATCCCAAACACACACTCTATAACAATCCTGGTTTCTGCATGTGCCTCATTATGATGTCCTTGTGTGGGTGTGTGTGCATTTTTGATGGATATCATCAGCCATGGCTCCAGTGCATAGCCAGCATCCTGCACCAGATGGCCATATGAGATGTTCCCACTGGCAAACGCCTGGTGCAGCTGTGATAAATGCCAGATGTGGGAGTCGTGGTAGCTTCCAGGGCTGCCAGCACACACATTCATGATAATGCCCTGGGCATCGCACGACCTGGCAGTTGATGGAGTGCAACCCCTTGTGGTTTAGGTAGACCCTACACTGGGCACCAGGTGGTGCTTTGATGTGGATGTGCATGCAGTCTATGGCACCCAGTACCTCCGGGTATTCTACTACATGGTGGAAAAGAAGCATATTGCTGGCCCTCTCCTCACAGGTGCTGGAGAAGTAAATATTGCCAGCAGCATGTGGTCGCATGGCATCCAGGAACTGGTGGAGGATCCTGGATGCAGATGCCTGTGAGACCCGCATGGTATCACCAGCTGGTCTTTGGAAAGTACATGTAGCTAGTTCATAGGTTCATAGGTTCATACTAGGCTATCTACCCTAGGGCATTTATAAGCCTAGACAGAGTGTGTTTGGCTTTCGCCACCCATTTTAAATTAATTTTGCTATGCCCTTTTTCGAGGTTAGTATACTGTGCCTTTGTCTAACAGTGACACAGAAGTGATACCTGGGGTAAACCTACGATCTCCCATCCACTCATCAAGATTCCTCTTGAAGAGAGTCAATGAGGGACTCTGCCTAACCTGGACTGGGATTTTATTCCAGAGTGAAGGTAGCCTCTGGGTTATGAATCTGTCCCTCCAGCATGTCCTATTTATTTCAGTGCTGAGGTTCAAGTCTCATGAGCGCGTAGCTCGATGGGATTTGGATTTTCTGAGGTGCAGCATGTCCATTAATTCCGGGTTGGACATGGCTTTATACATCAGGCACAGATCGCCTCTGAGTAGGAGGTATGCCACTGAGTAGAGCTGGAGTCTCTTTAACCAGGCAACATATGGCATCTGTTTGAGCCCTTTGATCCTCTTGGTGAGGTACTTTTGGGGTCTTTCTAGTTGCTGCAGGTGTCTGGTAAGGTACATCCCAAAAGGGGCATTGTACTCAATTATGGGCCTGATGAGGGATGAGTAAAGAGGCATGATGACCTCCCCTGATCTAGATGTGAATCCCTTCATGATTAGGTGGGCTATATAAAACATTTTTCTTACCACTTTGGCCACGTGGTTGTCAAATGAGAGATTGCTATCAACTTGGGTCCCCAGGTCCCTAATTACTTCTTCTGTACTTAATGGATTACCACCTATGTGGTAGTTTGTGGGCACTTTGTTTTTGCCAAAGAGGATGACTATACACTTTTTGGCATTTAGCTTGAGGCCATGGCTCTGGCACCAGTTGTCTGTTTCTTTGAGGCCCTTTTGGAGGATGCTTGCGTCGGCTGGAGAGTCTATTATGGCACCCAGTTTGCAGTCATCTGTGAACTTGGTCAGCCACAGTCCTTCCATGTTGACCTGTACCTCCGAGAAATATATATCGAACAAGAGAGGTCCCAGGACTGAGCTTTGTGGAATGCCACTTGTAACTGGTTTGGAGTCTGACATGGCTCCAGCAATTCTAATCATGTGGGTTCTGTCCTTGAGCCAGTTTGCAACCCATCTAGTGTCATAGGGGTTTATATTTAAGCTGGTGAGTTTATCTATAATGCCCGAGTGGGGTATTGTATCGAAGGCTTTTGCGAGGTCCAGGTAGGCTGTGTGGACCACCTTCCCCTCGTCAATGGCCTTGGTGACTGTTTCAAAGAAATCAACCAGGTTTAAGAGGCAGGATCTGCCCTTAACAAAGCTGAACTGGGTAGGATCCAGTGTCTGTAGGTCCCCAATATCTTTATTTATGAGGTCCATGATGATCCTTTCCATAGCTTTGCAGACCAAGCTAGTCAGGCTTATGGGGCAATAGTTTCCAGGATCCGTTGAGGCACCACCTTTGTGGAGAGGGACCACTGTTGCTGTACACCACTCTTTGGGTACATATCTTGTAGTAAGGCTGAGATTGAACAGTAGTTTTAGGTTTGGGTTTAGCTCTTCTTGGAGTTCATGTAGGATGCAGCCTGGGACACCGTCTTGTCCCATTGATGCTGTGTTTTTTGCTTTGGAGAGGGCAGCTCTTACCTGAGCATCTGAGATGTCAGGGGGGCAGCACTCTGCTGAGATAGATATTTGCCCTTTTGGTGGGGGGGGGGTTTGCGCTGAACCTATCAGCTAGGATGTTGGCAATGTCTGTGGGTTCGGTGTATTTTTTGTCATTTTGGACTAATTCTGAGCATATCTGGGAATTCCCACCCAGGTTCCTAACATAATTAAAGAAAGCCTTGTGATTATCCTTAGAGTCCTGTGCAATTTTTCTCTCGAAGCTGGCCTTAGACAATTTTATGAGTGCCTGTAGTTTTTTGCTAATACTGATCAGAGATGCCTTCCCTTTTTGGGATTTTGCTCTATCATGTAGTAGCTTCCTCCTTCTATTGTATAGTTTGTTTATGGCTGGGGTCCACCAGACAGGATGTCTGCCTTTGGAGGATTGGGTCTTGGTTTTATTTGGGATTGCATGATCCATGCATTCCTGAAGGTGTTCATAGAATGCGTTTATAAAGGATTCTGTGGTCTGGGCCGTATTTTCCACAGGCCAGGGGGCTTTGAAGGATTCTACCTTGGTTTTGAGGAGTGTGAAATTTGCTTTAGAGAAGTTTTTCACTGTGGTTTTCTGGGCAGGGGGTGAGGTCGGTATGTGAATATCCAGTGAGATTAGTTTATGGTCTGATCTTACCAGTGAGGGATACACTTCTGGTCTGGAGCATAGAGTCCCCATGTTGGTGATGATCAGGTCCAGTATGTTTTCCCCTCTTGTGGGAGTGGTAACAAGTTGTTCCATAGCATTTGAGTTTATAAATTCTAGGAACCTTTGGGCTAGGGTGTTGGAGCTAGAGTAATGCTCCCAGTCTATGTTTGGGTAGTTGAAGTCGCCCAATATAATGGTGTTTGGAGAGACCTTCATATTTTCCAGTGTTCTCAGGAAGGCTGAGTGGGTTTCCTGGGTTTGGGAGGGTGGTCTGTAGCAGGCTATAAACTGGAAGGCAGTTTTACCCACTGTTAGTTGCACATGGATAGTCTCTGATGCTTCGTGCTGTGCCACTAACCTGGAGGTGCAGGTATCTTTGACGAATATTGATACCCCCCCTCCTTTTGTGGTTCGGTCCAAGTTTTGGGGCTGAACAGCATGGTATGAGGTATAACCTGGTAGTGCTGGGGTGCTCTCGGGAGCCTTGAACCAGGTTTCTGTTACTGCACAGATATCGATGTTCTCCATGCTAAGGAGAGTTTTGAGTGCGTGCATTTTGAGGTTTAGAATTCTGGCGTTGAGTAGCATTACTCTTAGTTTCTTATCCCTTGTGATACCTATGGAGGTGGGTTTGTCTTTTGAGCCTTGCCTAAAAAAGGCACTATTGGGGTAGCAAGAGCCTTTGCCAATATCTGAAAGCCCAGGGGTGACAGGTGCAAGCCGTCCCTAGCGAAGCATCATGGCTTGTCGAGCATGTCATCCCAGGCTGACAGGCATTGGATACCCTTTGAATGACACCAATACTTAAACCAATTGTTGAAATTGATCATCTTGTCTTCATATTGTGGCATCATTCTTGGTGAGGGTAAGATGCTACTCAAGGTCAGGGTCATACCGGCCTGGGCTACATGCTCAGAGAGCTCCTCTATGTCTCTTTTCATGTAGTCCAGGGAGGTACGTCTCAGGTCATTCACACCAGCATGGACAATGACTGAGTCATATTTGTACTTGCTTTGGAGTGACCTGAGTGCTTGTGTTATGTGGCAGATCCTAGCACCCGAAAGGCAGCTCACCGTGACCTTCTCCTTGTTCAGCCTGGTGAGCGGGACGTCAGTGTGCCTGACAATAGAGTCACCTATTACAAGTGTATAGGTGTGTTGTTTAGCCTTAAGGGCTGTGACTGTTCGGCACACTGGCTTTGTGAGCTATGTGTTAGGCTACACATACCTTGGCATCTACTGGGATGGGTTCCCATCTGTTGGTTCTGGGTCTGAGGTGAGGCCAGCACAGCTCAACAAGTTACTGAAGTATGTCACTGTCCACCCTGTAGTGCTTTACTATCTCCAGATCATGTAGCCACTGGTAGGTTACCCTGGGTCTGAACATTCTTCTCTCCTCCTCGGTCTGAATTGGTTGTTAGCATTATCCTCCTCACCAACCTCAGTCTCTAGCAAATACTGATAGATTAAAGCAACAGCAGCTCCTAACATGTTTTGTTAGTTTAAAATGCCCCTGAATGTGGATGCCAGTGGTGTAGAGTTTGTGGGAAAAAACAGACTGAAAGGTGTTTGCATAGTTTATAGTAGTGTGCTGGGCTGCTACCTGTGTATTTGGTGGATTCTGATACATTCCACCTGCCAGCTATGCTAGTTCTCCTTGATTGCCTTCCTTCTGCTGTTTCCCCTTCCCACTTCTTCCCCATTTAAGCCCCGATGTGTATCACTTATACCCATTGCTCAATTATAAACAGTTCTGCAGTTTCCTGTTTTTTTTTTTTTTTTTTTTTTAGGCCGGGTGCGCACTGCACACACTTGTTTAGCTAAAGTAAGCACTTTTAAGCAGAACTGGTCTCTCCTGCATTTCATGGAATAAGACAATACAGCTTCAGACACACACCCTTCCTTAGCTGTGCTTAGCTAAGGGAAAACATGGGCCACTGAGCTCCAATGTGCTTACAGCAAGCATGACACACACCCTTTTCATGTTAGCTGCTCATCCTTTCTACACGGTGGTGTTAGAGCACCTACATAGTTAGGTACAGTCTGACACTTAGAAGAAATTTGTGATTCAGTATAAATCCCCTCATTTGCATACACCACTGCCTTACTCCATACTTACTACACTTAGACTGGGTCTTTCCTCTTAGCAACCACTATTCTCTGGTATTGCTTTCATTCTGCATGCCGTTGACTATAATGGCAAAATGCAGATTTCTGTAAAAATTGATTTTCCCCTTTTTTATTTTTGCACAATCCCATTTGCGCGCCACTGCCCTATGCTTAAATGTCCGAGATCGGCCAAAAAAAAAGTTTTATTAAAAGTATTTATCATATCAATGGCCATATATTTGGCCATTGGCATGCCTACTGTATATAATACATGTTTTATTTCGAGTTGTTATGCCTCCATTTTGTAATTTGCAGAAATGTGTTCACATTTCTGCTTCTTACACTATTCCTGCACAGGCACCCTCCTGCTTGCTGGATCACTAATTCACCTCATTTGCATGGTTTTCACTAGCAAATGAGGTAATTAGCATTAGGCAGTGGTGTCCGTGTTGGAATAGTGCTGCCAAGCTCGTGCACATCAGATCAGCTGTTTACTGAATTGCTCGGCGGCCATATTCCGTGCAGCAGCAGCTGCATTATTCCTACACTCTGTGTAGGGTTTAATGAATCTTGGGGATACACTTTGTACTGGTTTACCTATCTATTGTACTGTGTTATATTATATCCTGTGTTGGAGCTTTTCTCCTTTGAGTCTCCTTTGAAAAAGGGTCTTCCTGACCCAGATGAACTTTCCTGGTAACCAAATGCCAATAAAGAAACAAATGAATAGGAAATGATTCTGAGTGCATTAAAATATCTAATACAGTTTCAGTAATAGTAGAAAAGTTACTTGAATGTTTTTAATGTTCAGACCAAGTAAAAAGAGATGTAGCAAAAGTGCATCAGTGTTTTAATGTAAAAAAGAGACATAATTTGGTTTCTCCAGCTTTCCTTAAAATCATGGTAAAGGTAATATTATAGTAATAGCACTATTTTAGCTTCAAACTCTAGCTCCCCTAAATAATCATGGAAATCCACTGAAACTTACAGATATCATTTACCAGCTTCCAGTAGCAACAGTCTGCACAGAAACTCTAGTGGGACACTCTGTAGCTCTGTGAAGGACAATCATTTGAATATGTAAGGCACACTGGTCCACTGGTTCCAGAGCATAAATTGCCATGACAATGAGACTTCTCACTGATGTAGGTAGAAAGGATGAGATTTCTCAAAAATGGACATGTCTATGTTGCAGAAAGTTTGGCCCCCATTTGTGACCCAGACAATCTGAGTATGAGTACTAGAAGCCAAGGCACTGGAAAAGCTAGCAAGATAAAGATCTCAGTAAAGGTCTAACTCCAGATCACTTGCATTCTGGGAGGAGATGAGTTCTATTGCTGGAGTGCCACCTGTGAACTGAAGGAAATATGACAGCTGTTTAGTGACTAACGCTACAAATCTTAATATTGAAAACAAGTTACTTTGATAAGCATTTTCAGCAAGCCTGGAGTTTGCCTCTTTTCCCATTGATGTCTGCCTGTGTGGTTGGTACATATAAGTTAGTTGGATGTTTTTCCTATCCCATGAGAGGTGTAGTTGGGGGTTACACCCCTGAAAAAAAAATTTTGTTTTTAGGTTCATTGAAAATGGCTTTCAGGTTAATCTTTTCACATTATTGAAATTTGTGATAAGTAGAAGGAAGACACAAAGTAGTGAAAACGGGCTACTTGACCAGGCCGGTTAACAAATTTAAAATAAAAATAAAATAAATAAAATATGTGCTGTCTTGCTCTCATACTGACTCAGTGTGTTAATAATTGCATAATATTGTCCAGCCAATGTTAGGTAACATTTAGAAAATCACCTCATACCTCTCTGTTACCCAATTTATCTTTTAATTCTCAAACACGTTAACCTCAAGATACCCAGTTTCAGTATGAGCATGCTCAACGGCTGAATATCAGCAGGTGATATATTCAATCAGAACTAATAAACATCACATCTTGATGTCTTCCCTGTAAGCCAGACCTAAGAAATGATTGCTAATATGAATATTGTAGGGTAATAGGACTGTTGGAGTCTGATAGCTCATTTTTAATGATTTCAGTCACTGGTGATGCCTCCTCCTGCATTCAACATCCCATGTGTGTGCATGTCAAGTTTAATGCGTCTGAGAATTCAAAGGTAAATGGTGTTTGTCATGTTAAAAAGCTGCTTTTACTTGAGGTAATGTTTTTACTGTACTGAATACAACCCGTAGATGCAACATTTAACAATTACAGTTGGATAGCATGCATGTAACTGCATTAGTGATATAAAAATAATCGGTATTACTTTTGATAAATTTTATGATGTGAATAATCATGTGCGATCTGTATAAAAATCTGCTTATAATAGTGATAATGTGTTATTCTGTGTTGACTGCAATCTATTTTTATAACCTATGCAACTGATGCTTTTTGTCCCAGGTCAAAAGAAAATGAAAATTTTTAGCTCAATCATCCTGGTTTAAAAATTCACATATTTCAACAAATAAAAATCTCCAAACTCCCTGATCAGTGAGCCATGAGCCTCAGCTCTTGTCTCCGTGTTCCTTTATCCTAGGAGGCTGAGATTTTGTGAAAAGTGTGAAACTGTGAGGTTGGAAACTCAGTGGCTGAGCTGGAGGGAATATGGGCTAAAAGAAAATATGTTTCCTAACAATTTAGCTCTGATGTCTGAGTGAAGACCATTTGGTTCAAGTATTCCATTCAGTAAAAACAGCATTCCTAGAAAAAAAATGCAGAGATAATTGCAAAGAGAAAACATATGCTGCAATGGGTCTACTTCAAAACACTGAGTTACTAGAACATTGAACCACAAAACATTGAGACTATAACATTGAAAATACATAACACTGAAAACGTAGAACAAGGAAACCACATAACACTGCAAATTTAAATCATCACATCCCATAACATCGAATGTTACAATTCACACATTAGTATTACTCCCTCAACTTGAAACATAACTAAACAGACAAACACACGTTTCAATGTTTCTGCAGGGGGAGTAGGCAAGCCCCCTGCACCCCCCCCACACGCCCTGCAAATTAAATATACCAACTCCAAGACTGCACTACAGCGGAGACAAGGTAAATTTCCAATTCCCCACTGTATTGCAGTCTGCATACAGAATATACAAATAATATCTCAAACATGTACCTCTATTTTCCTGACAACATGTACATAACATACTGCCAAAATACAAACTTACTCCCCTATTCACTTATCCCATCATTTTCCACAACACTAACATGACTTCTTTCAAACTAATAAATTCATCACTCAAACACAATGCTTAACCATTATCTGATAAACGTTTAGTATACAACCTGACAATTGCTCTTAAACTGCAAAACGTACCATCAGCCATATTTGTTTACTACATACTACAACTTCTTAAAGTGATACCACAAAATTAACACTTTAAACCATAACCATGTAACACTTTCATTGATATAAGTCTCGATTTAAATTTTCATTGTTATGTAATTTCGATGTTCTAACATTTCAGTGTTCTCCACTTTTGATATTATGGTCTCGATGTTTTGTGGTTCAACGTTATAGTAATTCAGTGTTTTGATGTAGCAAATGCATAAGGGAAGTGAGGACCAAAGTAGATAACATAGACATGTCATTAGAAGACTTTGGCATTGTTTTACTATAACAGTTCTCCTTCACAATTGTCACAGTCTATACATGTTTATTTTAATTATTTTAACACATGCAGAGTAATACCCTTCAAAAAAGTATTTTAAACTGTAATGAGTGACTCCAGCTTGGCTATTATTAGCCACTGTCTCTCCTGAAAATCTATATGTATGACTTCCACTATTCCGTTAGAAATGTATGAGGATCTAAACATGCTCCAAAAGAAAAAAAAAAGAAATAGTTACTAAAGTAAACTAATTATAGTAGAAAGGAAAATGAAAAGCTATCAAAACAAATTTCTGTTGTTTTGATAATAATTAGCAAACAAGTAAAGACCCTTCAACCTCTTCACGGCTAATGCTGTTAAAGGTTTCCTCACAGTCAGAATAAAATGTGACACAGTGAATAGTGGGTATCAGATACGAAGATGAAACTCATTATAACATTATACTCAGCTTCTTGAAACCAGAAAAAAGGATACCAGGACATAGCCAAGAGGTTTGTACAGTTGCATTGCTATCTGCAACTGCCATGTATAAACATTTGTTTCTTTTACAGCGGTGTAGGTTATCTTGAGGCTATCTTGTTCAAAGGCTCATACCCAGTGTCCACAAGGAGCCTGACTAAAGATGTTTCATCGTAACAGCAACTGCCTCTTTCTTGACCAAGAAATTGTAAAGTATGCAGGAGGTTTGTCTGACAGCAGATAACTTTACTGTTTTAACAGAAGTCATGTGCAAAACAAAATGTCACCTTAATCTAACACGCTGAGCATTAAAATATATATGTATATCTATATCTATCTCTCTCTCTCTCTCTCGCTATATATATATATATGTATATATATATATATATATATATATATATATATATACACACACACACACACACACACACATATATATATATATATATATATATATATATATATACATATATATATATATATATATATATATATATATATATATATATATATATATATATATATATATCTATATAGATACATTTTTAAAGAAAATGCTAACTTGTGGCTGGACAAGCTAGAAGGATCTGAATGGTATGATTTTAGCCGATGACAAATCTCACTCTATACAAGTCCTGAAATCAAGAATCCAAAGAAGTGTGTTATAGAAAGATGCAGGGCGTTCCTGATGAGCATGTTAGGGCATGCTGTCATTGTAGCCACCTCTGCTTTTATGTCACCCAAAAAAGTTTTTTCAATGTCCGCACTAAACACAATATGCAAATTTGGCCAGAGTTTAAGCAGTTAAATATTTGCATCACAGAAGGGAATGAATGAAACAGAAAGAAAATGTACTCTTAGCAAATATCTTGCTTGCTCTGTGTGGCTGGATGGTGGAAATAATTTTTGGAGGCTTACAATTAATATATCATTGAAAACATGCCTGTTTTTCTATTCTTTCAATAATATGTCAGGACTGTTTTCTAATGTTTTTAGTAAATTCAAAATGGAGATCTGTATATCTACTGTTCAATAATTGTATTATAGGGTGACTATTGCAAATTCATTTGTGTCTCTGTTTTATTGCTGTGTAAAATGAGAACAAACGTTGCAGTGCTTGAAATATGGAACAGCAGAGATTGCATAACATTAAACAATACAGATTCTGAAACAAAAAATCTTAGTAATTTATCCAAGAGTATGAACTCTAATTTTGTCATTTCATGTCAGTGGTAAAGAGTACCTGCAGTCTCTGCCTGCTGTTCAGGAAGGTTCTGTGGACTATATAAAGCTACCACAGACAGATGACATATTTACCAGCAGTCTACCCCAGCATGTCTGTCTGCTTTCATATTCATTTCTGGCGAAGCATGCAGGGTCCAAAACACAACATAGATTGCATAATTCACTGCAGATATGCATAATATATGTATGCCTTTGTCTATAATTTTCATCTTATTTCATACACTTTATTTTTCACAGTGGGATTGCATATGAAAAAACGGTGGTGTTCTACATAGCATTTGCATTGATGGCATATCTCTGTTCACACAGTGTGTGTGATAGGGAGGGTATAAATGTACAGAAAACTTGAAGACAGAACAGTGTTTACTGGTTGTAGATGTGGAGAATATGGAATTAGAATTCTGAACTTTAAGGATTAATATCCATACATTTCATATAATAACTTTAATTGAAACTGTATAAATGAAATTATTTTAGAAAAGTGCATTTTCAGCATACATACATATACATAGAAGCACACGCATATGTGTGTATGTATATATGCATTCATATATACGTGTGTGTGTGTGTGTGTGTGTGTGTGTGTGTGTGTGTGTGTGTGTGTGTGTGTGTGTGTGTGTGTGTGGGTGTGTGTGAGTGTTAAATGCTGAAGGCATGTAGGGATCATAAGGGAGGAAACAGAAATGAACATAAAAACATAAGTTAGGGTTTTACTCATAGCTTTATAGTGAGATTGTTTCTGAAACAGGAAAGGTGATCCAAGTAACATCTGAAATGAGGCACTAACACCTAGACATCCTGGGAGAGGGGATGGTGGCAGGAAAATCAGATGGACTAGATCTGGCAGAATGAAAAGGATCGCAGAATTGATTGTACTACACTCAGGAAGGGACAGTGACCAACATAGTGAGGGAGTAGCTATCATACTGACAAGACTGGCCTAACTGAATAAAAGCCAGTCAACAGCTGACTCAAGGGAGCCAGGTTGAAAGACAGACAAACCAACACCATCATTATCCAGTGCTACTCTCCAGCAAACGATGCAGGGGAGTCAGTCAATGACAGATTCTACCAAGGGAGCTTGAAGCCATGCTGGACAACAACCTGAAGACTGTGATGGGGACTTGAATGCTAAAGTGGGAAATGAATGGTTTTCATTCAGCTGTGACAGAGCCATGTGAAAGGAAGGTTGTGGAACAACGAATCACAATAAAGAAAGACTGTTATGATTTTGTGCCACAAATGGTCTGGTTATAGGAGGGATTCCCTTCCCCCACCATGATATTCACAACTTAAGTTGTCACTCAGCCAGTGGCAGAGATGGAATCCAGATTGACCACCTAATGATAAAGGGCAATTGGAGGCATTCACTGACCAACATCAAGTGACCACTCATCTCAAAAATCAGAACACAAAACATCAAGATGGCAGCACTTTGATATGGCAAAATTACAGGGCTCCAAGACCAAGAAGGCATTCATCTTACAAATCAAAAACAGATTTCCACCCCTAGGAGACATGGAAAATCAGTCAAAGCTAGCTGCAGATGCAGTCAACAATAATATATGAAGAGTAGACATATATTTCTGACGATCAAGACAAAGAAGAGGTAAGAATGGAAATGTTAAGAGACATTACATGCTATTGAGACAAAAGGGCAGCAAAACAGAAACTCATGGTGGCCAAATCTGAGAGAACACAGGGGAAGAACAGACAAAAGTACATATAAGCAAACAGAGCAGTCATAATAATGGCCAAAGCAGATAAATAGGCACATATGGATAACCTTGCTAAGAACGTATAGTAGGCAGCCAGGACAGGTGAACAGGGAAAGGTCATCAAGATCACAAGGATAGTCTGTAGTTAATGCCCTTTCATGGACAAGCAAGGCAGAGTACTCACAACAGAGAGAGAGAGAGCAGAAAACATACTGGGCCAAGCCTTTCAAAGAAATCTTGAACAGACCAGCACCAACAAGTAAAGTGGACATCCAAGAAGCAGAGACAGACTTATGGCATACTAGAGCAGCTAGTTCTCCTCATCAAGAGCTTTTATGACAACTTTATCTGCAAAATGGACAACAGTGAGTACAGCTTTGAAGTCAAGTCTGGTGTGAGACAGGGATTTGTGATGTCAACGTTGCACTTCAACCTGGATATTGACTGGGTAATGCAATGCACAATAGAAGACCAAGTCTGAGGCATCAGTTGGACTTTTTCTCTATGCTGGAGAACCTTGACTATGTCAATGACCTTGCCTTGCTCACTCACATACACCTGCACATGTAGGAAAATACTGCTTCCCTCAACACTTGTACACAGCAAGTGGGCCTGAAGATCAACACAAAGAAATCAGAAGTCATGCCACTAAACATCCCAAACCCTTGATCAATTAAGGTGAATTGGAAGTACCTAATCATGACTGAACAGTTCATCTACCTAGGCGACATTGCCAGATATCAATAGCAGATTGAAGAAGGCCAAGAATGCCTTCAGGGTGTTGAACAATATGTGAAAATCATCTCTGTACATCCCCACCACCAAACTGAGACTCTAACAGCCTGATTTGTTCCATACTCTTGTAAGGAAAAGAATGCTTTCAAATGATGAAAAGTGACATCACCAAACTGTCAATCTTCAAAAAACAGTTACTTTAGAAGAACTCCACACATTTTTCTGGCTGCAAACCATCTCCAACCAAGAACTGCTCAGTAGATGCAAGCAACAAAGCATAGATACCATCATTATGAGAAGAAGATGGAGATGGATCATACACTTCATCAGAAGAGAACAAGGTTCCATCATAAAAACAGCTCTCCACTGGTCCTCAGAAGGCAAACTGAAGGAAGCCAGGCCAAAGAACACCTGTAGGCAAACCATGGAAGCAGACCTGAAGACCGTGAACCACAGCTGCGGCACCGTACAGAACTTGCTCAAGGCAGACAGAAGTAGAGTTCCTTCTCACATGCCTGCTAGGTTATAGTAAGAATGCAAGTAAAACTGCAACTGTAACCATCATATCTGTAAATAGCAAACCAGAATACATAAAAATAAATGAAATAAGTGAAAGTTAAATTACAAAGGAAAATAATACATTATAAAAATCCCTAAAAAGCCCATCAATAACTGAAAAATTCCCTTATTTCAAGCAATTTTCTTCAGTAAAATTCAAAATTATTGTGACTGAACTTTACTGAAATAAATTAGTTGAATATTTCTTCATTTAGTCCATGTTTTTATTCAGCTAATTTTTTATATATAAAAAACAATTGTAGAGCATTTTCAACCAAACTACAATGTCCAACACCAAAAAATGTACGGAACACTTCACTAGGCACTGTGATCTGTAGGACAATAAAGACCCATCAATGGTTCCAAAGCATAAGCAACTTGAAAGTAGAACTTTATTAGATTAAGCATTTTCGTCCACCATATCCGTGGACTTTATCAGAATCTGCTGAAGTCCACGGGTATGGTGGATGAAAGCACTTAATCTAATAAAGGTCTACTTTCAAGTTGCTTATGTATTGTAACCATTGATGGGTCTTTATTGTCCTATGGATCACAGTGCCTAGTGAAGTGTTTTGTACATTTTTATATATATTTTCATTCAGTGAGCTTTCTGCAGGAAGACTGAACCACTTGCAGCTCTCCATGTGATGCAACACATTCATCCCACTTATTAAATACACTGACTTTGAGGTTGCTGCAGCTTAGAGAAAGAAACAGACTGCTTGTTTTTCCAGAAAAACAAGGTATACTACATAAAGTAGCATGACCCTAGAGTTAATGCACGTAATAATAGCTGGTACATGGGTGGAATAGTATACAGTCCAGGGTACAGTCCTCCAGCAGTACAAGCAAACATGTATTCTTTTTTTTCTTCAAAACATCATTTTATGGGATTGACTACAAATAAATATTATAAAACTACCAGTGTATTTTATGTTTTTTGTATCTGCTTTAAATGCTTTCAAGATGTACTTGAGTAATAACTTTGCATTTACATTCTTATTTTAAAAACAGGAATTATATTTGGAGTACTCATAAATATTAGTTAAGAGCAATGCCAATCTTTGATTCAGTTCACAGTGCTCAGCGGTGTTTTGTACTGAGCAGTAAACCCTCGGTTATCGAAACCATTTGCTTTAAAAATCTGAAATATACAAAGCTTTAAGGGAGTACAGTATTCACCACTGCAAAACAATGGGGTGAGAACTATTTTATCCAATAACACCTCTTTGGAAATTGTGAGGTTACACTGATAATAATAGGTTCAGCTACTTCCTTGTATAGTAATGGTAAAACCACATGAAGGAGATGATACACATTTTTGATTTTCATTACCAAAACATACTTTTACTGTGGTTTTGATTTTCGCTATCAAAACACACATTTGTTGTGCTTGTGTTATTAGTCTGATTAATTACTCGTTTTAATTACTGCGTCTTTTCTTGGGAGTTTAGGATTTTAGGTTGAACCCACATTT
Source organism: Protopterus annectens (assembly GCF_019279795.1). Lineage (NCBI taxonomy): Eukaryota > Metazoa > Chordata > Ceratodontiformes > Protopteridae > Protopterus > Protopterus annectens. The sequence goes on along the minus strand of NC_056733.1, from coordinate 349,188,923 downwards.
TTAAATCCATTTTAACTGTCTTAATGAGGATTAAATAAATACAATCTTTCCCCCTTGCACTTATGGGTCATCTCTTTTTTGTCAATTTATTTTATCTATGATGTATTCATACATTGGAGAGACACAGAGTACATTAGGTAGTTGGGAGGCTGTTATTGTGTTTTTTACACCAGCGTTCAGTTCAAAAGAGTATGCCTGATTAAGGAGTTTCAATTTTTGGTGGGTTATTTTGATTGCATCTTGCATGTGTTTTGAGTTGATCATCAAGAGTAACAACTAGCAGTTTAGTATCTGAAACTACTTCTAACTGAATGTTTTGAGTTGAGAAGATGATGAAGTTGAACTTACTGTCTAAGTACGACTTTGGGGTAAACAACATTCATTTTGCTTTGTTAAGATTTGGAAGCAGAACAGAGTTAGAGAGCCAGGTCTTGATGGTAGTAAAATATGGGACATCAATTAATGGTCGTTCTTATTCATTATGATTATATCGTACGTAATTTGACAGCTGACTTATACAAATTGTTTAAAGATGTCACAACACTTAAATTTTATACATAGCTGTCCAAATACAATGATATTTCTGTCAAGCTGAAAAAAATTCATAGTACTGTGGTTTTAAGGAAAAATTGAAAGTTCATGCTGGATCTGGATGACTATAAAAATGAGATTTGTACCCAAGTTCTAAGTAACTTCAAACAACAAATGAAACATCAAGGAAAAGTATATCCAAGTATATATGTGTATAGGTGTTCATATATTTATCTATATATACATGTGTGTGTGTGTGTGTACAACATTCATCAAACCCTAAATGTTCTGCCAGAAAGAACACTTGCTTTCCAGTTTGCAACATTTATCTGACCCCATCACAACACTGAAATTGTCCTACTATATTTTCTAAACACAGTTAAGCAAACAACCCTATTCACCCCACATCTGGACCTCTCAAAGGTATTTGATACCATATATTACCCTCTTCTCCTCAGCAAACTTTCCCAACTAGGAGTACTCTGCACTGACATTAAATAGATTTCGTGTTACCTCAACAACAGACATACACAATATATCAAAAGGCAGGATTTGTACTGTACTCACGAGCCAGTGCAAACAGAGGAGTACCACAGGTTCAGTTTTGGACCCCCTCTATTTAATACAAGGCAGTCAAACATGTAACAACCATACAATATAGTATGACTCAACTCTTGTCTGCTCAATCACAGCAGTACCCCAACTCCAAAAAAATCACCCTCTATTGACAGCTGGTTATAACAATTTCAACTACTCTTGAATCCCCCCAAAAACTAAATTAATCATATTCACCTCCAATAACCTCCCATCATCTACCACTGCACTAAATATAGTCTCATCTAAGAATACCAAAACAGAACAAGTCACCCATACCAAGTTACTGGACATCATCATAGGTGACAAATTCAAATCTGACCAGCACATTAGTGCTGTTGTTCAGAAAACCCACTGCAAATTAGGACTATACAACAAAACTAGGCCATTTCTCAATGACCACAACAGGAACATACCTGCAACATTCTACTCACTTCCTAGCCTGCTGTATGCATCTACAATGTTCACTAATCTTGCAGCTGCAGTAATGTACAAGTTTGAGCAATGTCACAGTAAAATACATAGATTTGCATCCAAACTCTCAACTCAAAACCATCATTCATAGATTCATAGACTGTTACTAGGCTAATGACCCAGGGGGCCTTTCTAAGCCTAGCCAAGTTTTCCTAAAGGAATAATGATGTCCTGTATCCAAATAGGACATTGAGGGCCAGGCATGTATAAGCTACCACTGTCCATAAGGGACATAGGTGCCAGGCCCGGTGTAAATTTTTTATTCCCCATCCGCTTGTTTAGGGTATGCTTAAACTTGGTAATAGACAAACTTTGCTTTACTTAGTCAGGAAGCCTGTTTCACTGGAGGGACAGTCTCTGGGACACATATCTGTTTATCCAGCATGTTTTGTTTAAGTCACAGACAAAATTCAGGTCCCTAGACCTTGCATGTCTGGTACTCATTGACTTACAAATATGTAGAAGATTCATAAGTACAGAGTTTGTGAATGCTTTGTAAGCCAGTCATAGATCAGCACTCAGCAATCTATAAGAGACTGAGTAGAGGGAAAGTGCTTTGAGGCACTGTGCATAAGGCAGGTTTGTTAGGCATTGTATACTTTTTGTAAGGAACCTTTGAGGTCACTCTAGTTGCTACAAATGTCTAGTTGAGTACATACCAAAGAGACCATTGCACTCTATGACTGGTCTGATAATGGCAGAGTGCAGTGGGATAATAACCTCTTTGTACCTAGATGCCATGCCTTTACTTATAAGTTGTGCAACATAAAAGGATTTCCTCACCACTGTGGCCAAGTGGCAGTCAAAGGTAAGGCTACATGATAATTAGCCAGGATGGTTGACTTTCCAAAGGGTACAATTACGCATTTCTTAGCATTGAGCTTAAGACCCTGCCTTTGGCACCATTTGTTAGTCAGAGGTAGAACTTCTTGAAGAATGCTATTGTCTGCAGAGGAGTTGATGATGACCCCCCCCCCATCTTGCAATCATCTGCAAACTTAATCAGCTATAAACCTTCAACATTTGCTTCCATTTCAGAGAAATAGATGCCAAAAAGGAGCAAGTCTTGTATTGAGCATTGGGTGACACTGCTAGTGACTGGCCTCTTGTTGGAGGTGGCCTCACCTATTTTGACCTCCTGTGTCCTATCAGTGAGCCAGTTGGCTATCCAGCAGGTGATAAAGGGTTTATACCTAAATTAGTCAACTTGTCTATAATGTCCAAATGGGGTATTGTACCAATAGCCTTGTCCAGGTTGAGATTATAAACTGTGTGCACAGTCTTACTTTCATCCAGTACTTTGGTGACCCTCTCAGAAAAGTTCACCAGATTTAACAGGCATGACCTTCCTTTAACAAAGCTGAACTGTGATGGGCCCAGTGTTTGCATGTTACCTATCTCCTCAGTTATCATGTCCATGATGATTCTTTCCATGGCCTTACATATGAGGCTGGTAAGACTTATGGGCTTGTAGTTACCCGGATAAGTAGTTGGATCTCCTCTGTGCAGGGGAATAAATGTAGCCATCGTCCATTCCTTGGGCACAAAACCTGACAGAAGGAGCTGAAAAGTGATTCAAGTGGACCAGAGAGGTCATGTTTCATGCTATTTATTAAATATCCTGGGATGTTATCAGGGCACATTGAAGCCATTTTTTGGCCCTGAAAAATACATTGATAACCTGTTCCTTAATAATGGTTGGTGGATTGGGTTATGTAGTATTTCCTTTGAACTATCACTGGGGCAGTGGGGGGGAGAAATTTGAGCTGAACCTGTCAGCCAAAAGATTGGCAATGGCCTCTGTTTCAGTGTGGGTGATGCCATTTAAAATAAGTTATGGGCGTTGTTGTGTATTTTCTCTCAGGTTACAGACACATCTGTGGAAAGCGTTGTGGTAGTCCTTTGCCTGAGAAGCTATTTTTTCTTCAAATTTAGACTTTGAAGTATTAATTACCCCTCTTTGCTGCCTGTTTAGAGTGGTCAGGGGGCTTTTAGTATGTATGTCTTTGTTTCTCCTATGCTTGGCCAAGATTGTTTTTCTTTTGTCATATAACTAATTGATATTGTGATTTCACCAAGGTGGCTTGTCTTTTGAGTTTGTCTTATTCTTAATACAAGTGAACACAGCTTGCTCTGTACAGCTATTAATATGGCTGTACAGGGATTCTATAAAGAGCTCAGTGTATTATTATATGGTGTTTACTGGGTTTGGGGGTGCTTGGAATTTAGTCAGAGTGTTGCTTAATAGAGAGAGGTTATCCTTGGAATAGTTCCTAAAGGTTTTTGGTTTGGCTGGATCCCTGGATTTAATTTTTTATGTCAAGTAATACTGCTTTATTATCAGATCTGATGAACAAAGATATTACATTGGGTGAGGAACATTGCCCTCCCATGTTTGTGAGTACAAGTTCAATGATGTTTGTACCCTTGGTAGGAGAATAGAGCAACTGTTCCAGAATGCTGGTATTAACAAAGTTTAAGAATCACTGGGCTTTTGCATTTGAAGTGGTGTAGGATTCCCAATCTGTACATGGGTAGTTGAGATCCCCTGTGAATTGCATATTGGGTTGAATGATGAGGGAATCTAGCACATTTAGATAGGTAGTATGGGTTTTCTGGGCTATAGAGGGGGACCTGTATGTTGCAACGATATGGTAAGATACATTGTTTATGGTGAGGTGCACTTCTATGAGTTCCACTGGGTCATACACTTTAACTAGTGTGGATGTGAGATTGGTCTTAATATAGACTGACACTCCTGTACCTTAAGTTTCCTTCTGTGCAGTAGCTGGTCGAAAGGTGTGAAAGGTGTTATAACCTTTCATAGCTGGGGTACTGTCAGTGACTTTAAACTATGTCTCCATTATTACACAGATGTTTACACTCTCCAGGGAGAGGAAGACTTGCAGAGAGTGGAGTTTCTTGTTAAGACTTCTAGCATTGAGCTGTACTGCCTTTAGATATTTCTTGCAGGGTTCAATTAATTTGGTATGTTTATCAGTTTGGTATTGCCTAAGAAAGGCACTATGGGTGTGGAAAAGGGTTTTGCCAATATATGAAAGCTTAGAGGGGATAAGCGCAGACCATCCCTGGCAAAGCAACATGGTCTGGCAACCATGTCTTTCCAGGCCATCAAATATTGTACCGCCCTGGACTGACACCAGATGCTAAGCCAATTGTTAATTTCAATTATTTTCTGTTGGTAACATGGTATCTTCTTTGGAGACGGTAGTATGCTGCTCAGTGTTAGACTCATACCTGCCTGAGGCACATAATCAGCGTGTCTCACTTCATAAAGTCAAGGGAGGTACGTCTTAAGTCATTAACACCGATATGGACTATGACAATGTCATACTGGCATGTGTGGTTCAATGACCAGAGTGCCTGTGTGACTTGATGTATCCTAGCCTTGGAATGGCAGCTAACCTTGATTCTCTCCTTACTCAGTCTGGTGAGGAGAACATTGGTGTGCCTTACTATAGAACCACCAATGACTAAGAAATTTGGCTGTGTGCTGGTTTTCCTTAAGGAACACAGCCGTTGATCTCTCACCAACTGAAGTATTACAGGTCACTAACAACCCCCAAAATATGGGTATTTCATTATTGTGACTCATTTTGATATCAAACTGAAATGAGAAAATGGATCTTAGCGGTAATGAAATTTCGAGTAAGAATATAACTATAGATATATATATATATATATATACACACACAAACACTGCCTTCCCAGTATCCTTTCTGGCATATCAGGAGAAAAAAAACTTTTCTTTCTTCTTTCTTTTTCATGTTTTCAGAATAAGTCGACTTAATGATCTGAGGTGAAGTCTTACTTGCCTTGTAGGACCAAGATCTGGCATCCTTTTAAAAATGAATTCATGACCTAATAAAGGTCAACAAAAGTATACTTACTCTCGTTGTCAGAAGTGCTTGCGTCGGAGACATTCTGAAGTTCCATGTATGCATCAGGAGGAGAAGAGCTGCCTCAGCTTGGTAACCCTATCTGCAAAGAAGCATATAAGAAAAAAACGTCATGAGTGCTATAGTACATTGTTCTGCACAGCCTTCCATGAACCAAAAGTGTAATGTCAAGCCATTTGATATTGCTGAAAACAGATCGGACAAAAAATGCCTTCTGACAAGAAATTTCCATTTTTTATGCTTAATAATCAGCATTAAAACCTATTTTGTTCTCAAGAAGGCAAGTCCTCAGCCATGTTCAGGCCATCCACTTGCAGCTCATAATCAAACCATGGATAACACTATGAAACAGATCTGGGATTCACACAGACAGGGGTTACAGCACTCATAGCATTAGTTGCAATCATAGTATAAGCTAAAATTAGGGAAACAAGATTATCAGCACCAACCCTGTCTGGGAGTCTCTGAAATCTCTGCAATAAACCAGTTCAGTACTGGGTGGCAATACCAGTAGGAGTCCCTGCATTCAGTGAACCAGTTGTCAAGACAAGAGATTAAATTGAAAACATGGTCTGGTCATAATTTCCAACCCAAGTTGCAAATCTAAATCCAAGTGTCCAAATTTATGAGTATTAGTGATATTTTTGTGAGTAAAGCTGACATTTACAAGCTAAGTATCTCAATGGTGAATCATTTTTTCTTATCATTGACCAAAGCACTAAAATTAGCCAAGAGCAATCATCTGCAGCATTCATAGATGAAGAAATCAAGGTACACTTGGTACTGCTGGTTATTCAGGTGCATGATTCACTGAAAATGTCTGTAAGTCACTCCTTCTGCAAGGACATACACAATAGTGTTGGTGTAAATCAGATGGCATTACTATTACTCATATTACCTTGCCAAGGGTTACAAATAAAATGGAGACAGGATGCCTTGAGGCAGCAATATGTGTTCCAAAGCTGGCATCTACCTAGGTCTTCAAGAAACTGCCAGGTCATCCAGATACAGAAAGTGAGAAATGATATCCAGTTTGTTGGGACAACAGAGTAACTCAGCATATTGCATTACCTCTTGAGATTTTGGCCTGGGTCATGACAGAAGATGGACTATAATGACTAGTTTCCTTACCAGTTAAGAAATGTATAAATTGGAAAATGTAAAGTAAAATAAGCAAATAAACCAAGCACTTGTTTACGGGTAAAGTCTGACTGAGTCATGAAGTACCCATTTTCAGCAGACGCCCGGAGAGAAAATCTCCAGGCCCATATTGAAAAAATCCAATCTGACTTGGCAGTAAAAAGAAAAGGAAAGACCAATAGAGGGTAGGTTTTCCACACATATTGTAGACTAAAGTTTGACTCCCAAGGTCCCATTACAAGTCAGGGAGGATTCCTTTCCAAGAGATGCTTTGTCTTTGCATAGGATCTAATGAAACTAAGTCTGGCAGAGCCATATCCCACCACAGGAGGGGGCAGAAATGAGTGACCTTTTTTCCCCTATCAAGTCTTCTACAAATCAGAGATATCCAGACATCAACATGTCAGCAATCAAGTGCATAGAAGAAAAAAAGGAGCATCTTGTATATGAGAACCTCATTCTGGAAGACCAGTCCACAAATACTGGTATATTATACTGATATATTAAAATACTATATAATGACACTAGGTGCTAATGATAAATAGTAAGGCAGAAGAAAATATACCAGAGGCTAATTTTAAAATAATTCATACTGGAATGAAAAGTAAAAATAAATAATATACACACAACTATTTTTTCTAAGCAGTATATATCATAGATATTTCATGGGTAAAATGTCATTATAAAGGCAAAACAGAAGTTAAAAAAGCACAGAAAAGATCACTTGTATAAGCTGGCAAATAGTCCTTCAATTGTCATTTGCAATCCTTTTATCTGGATCTTTCGGGATCAAGGGAAATGCACATGATCTTCAATAAGAATAATGATTCACAGAAGGTTAAATCCAAATTTTATGACCAGTTCAAATGGGCAGCCTTTTTTGAAATATCTAGAAGTAGTTACTATCAATGGAGGATGCAATGGGCATAAAAAATATTGAATATAACTAAAAGACAATTAATGCTTATCAGATTTTAAATTAAAATAAGCCAAAACAAATACAAAATAATTGGCTCAGTGGCATTGTATTTACAACTCTCACATGATCATTTCAAACTACGGACCAACACATGCTATACCTTACAATGTTTATCAGATTAACTGTAAGCAAAACTTATTTTTTCTAACAATCATACTTCTCCTGAGGGTGCCTTCTGTTTGGTTGTACCACTCAGCTCTGTTTTGGGCCTTATTCTTGTTTCTTTACTTATTTATGGCAGGACAGCAACTTTCAATTCAGCCATAGCTATGCTCTTCACAGACGTCCTAATGCTACACATCTCAGAACAACCCTAAAGACACATCCAAAAATGAGCTCCAAACTAGATGTCACCAATATATGCCAGTATTTTTTAACACTAGACACCTCCTAAATGGCAAAATCACATTTCACTTAATCCCAAAAATTAGCAAACAGTAGCCTCTTAACCATAACCAATCAAAACAGTATGCAAAGAGATGAAGTCTCGCAGTGAAATTGTTGAATGTACGAAGCTCTTAGTTGGGTAATAACCTTGCCTGTTATTATATCTATATGGGATTTGAAGGAAAGGCAGCCTTTACCTCATATCCCATGTAGATATAATAATAGGCAAGGTTATTATCCAACTAAGAACTTCCTGCATTATTTCCAACTACATCACCTGAAAAGTTAGGAAAGCCCTGATTAATAATGTACTTACTCCATGTCTGAAAAGCACTCTCCATGTTGTTATACCAATTCATCCATTAACACTTACTCTAGTTAAACTTATATTAATTATTTTTGTAGATTTACTGATCTTTCCCCTTGAAGTGAACACTATACAGCCCTATAAAATCCAGACTAGCTTCTTCTTGTGACTTAGTCCATCGCACTTCACTACTTTCACATTTAATCTTAACAATTAAAACTACTATCCTTCCCTCAGAGAGGACTAAGCATTAAAAAAATCCTTCCACCAACTACCTCCATTCTCAAAATGATGGTACACCTGTCTCTCTGTAGACCCCTATACAACCAGCATTGAACAATAAAATGTTTAGTAAAGCAGACACATTAAACTGAAACCATCCCCCCACCATGATCTGAGAAAGAAAACAGATTATTCAAAAGTCAGCAAAACTTCCAGATGCAGCTCAAATAAGAATACTGTTGGAACTGCTCTGGGACAAGGGATAATTACCATCTCCTTTCTTATTGCTGTGGTTATGTGCAAAATGTCAAATAAACTATCTACCAGATTTATATACTTATAATAATTCATTTGTAAATATGTAAATACTTCAAAATAGAAAAATTCAAATATACTGTAAAGGTGCATTAAGATCTACTTCTATACCACTGTGGGTTAAACCAGTGATGCAAATGCTTTCATCATGTATTAATTTATGCCAACATGTACAAAACCCATCTTGTTTTACTGTATGTCAAAATATTGCAGGAGAACTTGTCATTCTGCATTGTTTTATGTATATAATAAAACAGATATGTGCAGTCTTTGGACCAACACACC